>NW_013667056.1:179017-179647 GCF_000517525.1 Limulus polyphemus
ATTTATGTTGTTTTTGTGGCATTTTTTGGCACAAAGCAATTAGACTATCTGTGCCAAACAACTGGTAAAAAGTGTAAAATTAAAATTTTTATAAAATGTAAACATAAATCAAGTTAAAAATGAAACAAACTTTGAAAATCAGGTCAAAACATTTAAACAGCATTAAAAAGGCTTAAGACCCACAAAAGGGAAAAAGGTGGTCAAGTTGACAGTGTCACCATTGCCAATAACACCATCCAACGTCAGGGGTAAACCCATAGAAAGTATATATCTAAAATTGTGCTGCTGATAATGGTCATAACTATGGCATGACATGATGGCACCAGAGCAGACAGATTTAGTTATGGTGTCAGCGAGCTTGTTTTCAGGAAGACCTATGTGACCAGTTATTTAGAAAAACTGGATGGAAATATAAGATAAAGAAAAACGAGCCAGTCTTGCTGAATATCGATTAGAACAGGGTGAGAGCTAATGATAAGCGATTCCAGGGCTAGTAGAGAGCTAAGAGAGTCAGTGTAAGTAGTGCAATTGCTATATTGCATAGCTTCTACGTGATCCTGAGCAAGAGAAATGGCTTTCAACTTGGCAGTGAACACAAAATCAATAGAGAGATCCTGTGAGCAACCACTG
>NW_013667056.1:180647-189263 GCF_000517525.1 Limulus polyphemus
AAAAAAGTAAGTAGTGTGTGTGTGTTGGGGGGGGGGGGAAAGTAATGGAATACAGGTGGTTATATGGGATCAGTCCAGCCACCGATACAAATACTAGAATAGAGGAAGGGACAGGTAGACTATTGAGAAAATATAATTCTATGAGGGATTTCTCTGAGCATACATGTGTGTGACCCACAGGGATAAGCAGTGCCCATGAAGCCATGGTCACCAAACACTATGCAGAATGTGTAGGATAGGCATGAATCCTAGTGACTTATAAGCTACATAGCTTGCAGACAGGTGGAAAAGGGCTGATCCCAGTTGAGAATAAGGAATTGTTGGAAATGGAGATGAACAAAACCTCAAAGAAACGTTTGACACAGCTTGGAGCAGGAGCAGAAAGGAAACATGATGAAGGCTGGAAGGAGGAGGGGAAGGAAATGAGAGAAAGTCAATGGGTAAAAAGTAGAAAAACCCGTGTGTGGACAGAAAAGTGTGACCACAAGAGCTCAAACTTTAACAGCCAAGCACCCATGGGACCCAACATGATGGAAGTGGCACCAATGAGCTCAACGAGTCTGACACTGTGTAGAAGAGAAACTTGTAAAGTGGAAATCTAAAGATAGGGAAATTGGGACAAAGATGAACAATGAAAAAGGGTGGGGTTGGGGACAGTGTGGAATCAAAGTACAAAAGCGAGGATTAATGATGAGCAGCTTTGGCCCATGATTCAATTAAATCAGGAACATCTCCAAACTTCTAAGCAAAGAAAGGGGCTAGGGAAAAGCAAAGAAAGAAATTGAACTTGGGATTAGAATATCCCTACCCAACAACAAAAGATTGGGATCTCTCATCCTACCCTACATGAAAGTTGGTTCATGGTGGCTATGTTTTGGATTTAGAATTGACAACTCCCACCTAAACTCACAAGATTCCACTACTGCATTATGATGTTATTATGCAGTAACAGCCCTTCACAATAGGAGGGCAACACAACTTTCCTGCATATTAGCTCCCTCTATGCTTTTGCACTCATGATCTTCATTTTATTATTCAGCATTGAATACATCAGATGTGTTATTTTTTGTCAATTTAATGAGATTCCAGTGTTTAAGGCACTTAGTTTCCTTTTTTTTCTTCAAACCATCAACACTAGTTCATGCATCTTCTACTGCTTTTGTGGGTACCTGATGACCTCACATAGGTTGTGTAATAATTATGGCTCAAGGAGTCATGTTCCCTAGGATGATGTGGCAAGTATTGTGAATAAGATAGTAGGTTCCCTTATGCTATCAGCACCTTTGACACCAGTCCCTTCTTCAGACGTTCCTTTCACTCATTAGTGGAGAGAATGAGTAGGATGACTTTGATTTTTCCTTTACCTGATTAGGTTTTGGGAACTTCTCTCCCTGTTGAAAAGAAACTTCAACTTTCTCACTCTTTTAGGCCTTAATTTCTCGGGTAGGAACCATTTTTTTCTCTTTCCCTGTGTCATATTCTTTATAATTCTAACCCTAACTTATTTATTTTACTATTCCTGGTCTAATTACGTTTCTGCAACATCCAGTCTCACCCTTTACATCTATTTGATTCTTATTTCCTCGTTTTTCGCCCTTCTGCATCCCACATCTTTAGTTCTCTCTACACCTCATGTGAGGCTCTCTGCTGTGCCCCCAAGAATTTTATGGGTGATTCCCGTTTTTTTCACTTCTTCACTGTGTCTATTCACTTTTACCATTCCCTGCTCACTGGCCTAGACATCAAAATTGCAGTTCACCCCTTTTCCCTTATTAGCGACGTCCTTCCTAGCACGGGGCCTGTATCTATAGTGGCTATTGAAGGCTCATTGTCAGTGGTGAACGTGTCAGTCATTTTCTTTTTGAGGGTTTCTTACACACTGGACCTCCTCTTACTGTCCATTTGGCTAGCATTCCTTCTCAGATTAAATGTAATCAGGGTAATAATAATTTGACTAGCTATTTCCCCTACCGGGGTCTGCTCTACACCCAGTTTTATCTGTGGCAGAAATTCCTCACAATTTCAACACCCATCTCAGCCGAGCCCAACCTTCTCCTCCTCCACTTTGTTTGATGATGCTTTCAGTTCTCCATGCTCTTACTGATTCTCTGTTACAGCTTGTGAGGTTGTATCACTTGTAGGGATGTGGTCTTCCATGGCAATCCTTATCCCCTTCAGTTGTGCTAATATGCAGGCTCTTTGATCAGCACTTACGACCACACAGGACCTACACATTGGGAATTGTTCTGTTTCCTCTTCCCTATTCAGATTTACATATTTTCATGGATGCATCCCTTCAGGGATGGAGGAGCATAAGTCGATTGACAGGTGGCTTCAGTGTGCTGGTTTGCAGCTGAGGGGTCTTATCATATCAACACCCTGGAGCTTCTAGTTGTATGTAGGGCTTGGTTCATTTCCTCCATCTGGCCAGATATTGTTTGCTAGTGATTCATTCTGACAATTCCACGTTGGTTACTTATCTCATTCACCAGAGTGGCACCTGTTCTTGATCCCTATGTTTTCATACATTGGATCTTATTTTTGGGCCTACACGTACAATATTCATGCCATTGCTTGTCATGTTATGGGTGCTTTCAATTGTGTTATGGATTGTCTTTCCCAACCGAACAAAATCTACTCGATGGAGTGGTATCTCAACCCTTTTGTTTTCCAGTGGCTTTGCCATCAGTGGGGTATTTCTCACATATATGCCTTTGCCACATCCCTCAACTGCAAATTACTTCTCTGTTGGTGTCTGTCACTCATCCTCTGGCCCTGGCTGTCAATGTTTTCAATCAGGATTGGCCCAACAAATACCTGTATGTTTATCTTCCTATTCCACTTCTTCACTGGATGATTTAGATTATCCATACCACTTCATGTTAAGTCCTTCTTATTGCTTGTTACTGGATGGTTCAGCTGTGGTATCCATGGCTTTTCGAGCTCAAACTTATCCCTCCACTAACTTCTTCTCTGTCTCCCTCCCTGTTTTGTCAACCTCGATTGCCAATGCTTTATACAGCTCTTCCTGTTTTCTAGTCTTCATACTTGGTTTTTATCTGGTCCTTGGCAAGGAGATCTACTGTCACTTGATATATTGTAATGAGTAAGTAAGAAAAAAATTTCCCTTTGCACATTTCAGTAATAATAAAAAAAAAGATAAAACTGGTCAAATTTTGAAGTTTTGTAAACTACCACATATATCACACAATTAATTAACTCTATCAGCACGGGCTTGGTCCCTGGGTCTGAACTCATAACCATTTTATGCTTGTTAGTTTTCATGCTATAGCTTTTAAATTACTATGCATATGTTAACAAAATTTGGAATATTATCAGTAAACATTACAATACTGTTTTGTTTGATTCAAAACAAGATGAGCATTAACCATCCTCTCTAAGACCTTACAGAGACAGTTAATCAAAGCAATTGACGATAATTAGAAGGAATCTTGGGTTCTTTCCCTGGCTTAGAAAAAGGTAGTACAATAGCCTGGCATCAAGCATCAAGAAACACATTTTTCTGCCAGATCTAGTTAAAGACAATCAGAAGAAGAGCAAGAGAGTCAGGAGAGAGATGGCACAGCATCTCATAGTGAATATCATCAGGTCTGACCAATGTACTGCTGGACCAATGAAGATCAAGCTTCAATTCCACCAGTGTAAAAGGGCAGTTATAATCTTTGAGAGGATTAGCCTGAAAGGAAACAGGCAATTGCTCTGCCCGAGACTTGATGCCCAAATATGCGTGGAAAAAACAGAAGTTCTGGGTGCATGAAAAAAGCTCTCACCAAGAGTATTGGCAATTTTCTGTATATCAGCAACTTCCTGGACATTGGAGAAAGGATGGGAAGAATACCTTTCATTGACTTTCCGAATTTTGTCCTATATGACTTTGGAACTGGTGATAGAAAAGATGCTAGTTGTAAACTTAATCTAAGATTCCTTTTAGCTTTGACATCTGACTTGCCGAGCATGGGCACAGGCCCGCTGGAAAGAGATTCAATTGTAAAGAGTAGGACATCTGCAAAAAAGTATCCTAGCCCCATTTCTGAGCCTTCCATGCTCACTGGCAGGCTGGAGAATAATTCGAACGAGGATATCATGGGAAATGTGTCGAGGTTTTAGGTACAGAATGAACAGTTGTTTGAATGAAGCAATCAGTTATTCCCTCAATGCAGTCATTAATAAATGGAAGACTAATAACAGCAGGACCAAGTTCTGAGCCAGAGTTGAAAGAGAAATAGTTGGCCTGGTACAACTTCCTCTGTGGCACTTGGGTCGGGTGGGATCGACCATGGCCAATCTCCCTCAAAATGATAGGAAAAGATCACTGCCCCATGGGTCACTGTCAACCCTCCAAGAAAAGCTGGAGAAAAGTGAAGGGGAGCAGATCGAGAGTAAAGATCGAAAGAACCATTAGTGATGAGAGAAAGGTTGTGATCCAAGAGCATATGCTCTATGGAACGACCCCTCCCATCAGTATCAGCACCACCCCATAGTGGATTGTGTCCATTAAAGTCTCCCAGGAGTGAAAAGGGAGATGGCATTAAGGTCTGATTGATCATAAGTCTCCCCAGGAGACAAGTATAGAGACAAACAAGGATGGTATGACCCAAGGAACCTCGGGTGGCTACAGCCTCCAAGGGTGTATCAAGTGACACAGATAAGGTGGGCACATGCTGGTCGATCACCAGTGCCACCCCTTGATGCACTCGTCCATCACACAACCTGCCATTCTGGTATAAAGAAACTGCCGAAAGGTGACTGTATCGGCAGGTTTCAGGAATGTTTCCTGTAAGGAAAGACACAAAATGATAGGAATTGATCAAGGCCTTAATGTTATCCAGATTAGAATGAAAACCTCAACAGTTCCACTGTATCAAAGTGGCCATTTTTTATTTACTGAAAAGAGGTCTGTGGACCTCCATGGATCCTGGCTTTGGTCGAGTGGGCAGATCTCTGTCGTTAGAGTTAGATTCCAGTGATTGAGCATGTGAACGAATAATCATTTTGTATCTCCAGGCGAAATAAGATGGACCCTGGCAGTCACTGGAAGATATGGTGGGGACAGAGATAGGAGTATACTGACTTTTCAAATTGGGTTATCCAATGAGGGCAAAGGACTCTTCACATGATAATAAAAAGAATCTGATAGTGACACTGAAAGGTCTGTCTGCACTCCCACTGTAGCAGTGAAATGAAGTGCAGCATCATATATCCAAGATGTAGTAGAGGACAGTAACTTCTGAGCCTCAGGGTAAAAAATATTGTCAACCATTTTTAATTGTTGTACCTTCAATTGATCAAACATCTGAGAGGGTTGGGAATATATGGCCATACCTTACAGTTCAGATAACCTGATTGACAGTGTCAGATGAATGTGGTGATGAAAACGTCAAGGTAAGAACATTGGTAGTGAGCATAATTCCTTCTTTATGAGTGGAGATAAGTTGTACTGCAGTAAGTACTTGGCTGGAGAGGGCAGCAAGGATCTCTGTCTGGGGGATGTTCATCAAATCCTTTTCAACAATAAATTATTGGGGTGAATTCAAAGTAGCATGAGAGTGACCTTAATAGGTATATCCCCAATGGCCTTCGAATTCAAGAGGAGTTCTTTGTGTTTTGGTGTAGATGTTTTCACCAAGAATTCCCAGAATGTAGCTTCTTCACTGACTTTGGAGAGCCAGCAAGCCCCTCTAATCCCTTCTAAATAAAAAGGGAGACATTTGTCCTAAATATTTTTTTGATATTGAATGCAAATCAAAAAAGTACAGGATCGAGGTGAGTTGAGGACTGACAATCAGTCTTAAAGTCATGAGTAGAGATTTTCCTATTTTATTTTATTTTTAAGGATTTGCAGCATCCATAATAATAATAATAAAAAGATTCAGTACCCACTGATCCCACCCACCTACAAAGGGATGCATTACAATTCCAAACAAAGACACTATAGCAATGCCAGGGTTTTGTGAGCACTATACCCAAACATCAGCATCAGACACAATGACCACAACACCCACTGAGAATGTTCAACAGTAGTACTCTTGACCCTTGCCCAAAAAGACCAGCCAATTGATCCTGGGGCATCACCCCAAGTCCACCTGTCTACAGGAATTCAAGGCCAAAGTATTGTGTTGCAGTACCCCAATTGCCACTTAACCACCAGGATCCTTTCCCCCCCTTCATGGGATGCTACACATGGCAAACACGTAGTTGGATGTTCAAATCCCAATGGAGGTAAATTGAAAAATACTGAACCTTCTCTGGAAGGTCTCCTCACCACGTACAGGAATCCATCTTGAGGGCATAATTTGTATTTATTTCCTAATATTTTATAGTGGTTACAAGATCGGTCAAATATACCAAACCTGTACAGAGATTCCTTAGTGAAAATAACAGATTAAATCTAAAGGTTTTTCTCAAGAAACGTTTGATAACTATCTGGAATTCATAAAGTTTTTGCATGTGAAATTTGAAAATTTTCTGATTCATAAATGTATTTTTAATCTTAAAATGAAAATTACTTTGTATGTTGATATACAACATGTGAAAAGAAAAATAATGGTATGAGAAAAACATTGCTTAAGAAACCTTTAGACTTACCAAAAAAATTTTATATATTGCATATCCTCTTCTCGCCCACCTACAGCAATCTACTGTGGACCACCTGATTCGACTAGAGACCTCAATCAAAGATTCCTTTCTCAAGAGGGACCATCTTATTTCTGTTTTCTTTGATCTTGAGAAGACTTACGACACTACATGGGTTGAGAATTTGCACCTGTAGAGCTGAAGCCCCATATGGTGAATGGGGTCTTCAAGGCCAAGGTCTTGGCAGAACCATAGATGAGTGTGCCATAGCCCAGTTTGGATTGAATAAGGGTACGATAGATTTTTAGCATAGAACATCAGTCCACTCCTCAAGATGTGGATGAGAGGACATGGATGATGTGAGGAATGAAAGTAAGCTTACAGTGAAAGATAAGCCCTTAGAACTTTGCCTCGTGGACCACAGGAAGAACAAGATCACCAAGATGAGCTCAGGATTGGGATGTAGACCCCACTGGTGGCAAAAATGCATGCAAATGGTTTTGGAAAACAGTTTTGCTGCTCAATTCACCTCATGTTCGACTACCCGCACAAGATGTGGAAATTGTTGACATAGAGTCAATTAGCAACATTAGGAGGAAGTTGTGTAGTGATAGCATTGATCTTGATATTGTAAAGTGTGGCACTCAAGACATGGCCCTCAGGGATTCCAAGTTCCTTTGTGAAAGAACAGGAAAGTGTCGAACCCACATGGACTCACAATCGCTTGTTGAGTAAAAAGTTCTGAATCAAAATGGGTAGATGGCTATGCAACTCGTATGCAAAATGTTATACCCCAAAGAAAATGTAAGACTATAAAAAATTATGGTTTGTCTGAGCAAAACCGATTTTATAGAGAGTAATTTACGTGGTCGATAAAATGGGGATGATGACATGCTAGTAAAATGTGTCACGTGGGTCACACTAGTAGAAATTCTGGATTTTTTTAAATATTGCCTTGTAGAATTAAGAACTTAAAACTTGTATACTATTACAATATGGATTATTAGCTAATATTTCATGCTAATCTAATTGGTATAACATAACAAGTAGTTAAATAAAAGTTTGAATGCAAGACACTAAAACCTTGTGTCATGCACAGTAAAGGATACTTGGGGCTATAGGGTTAACTGGTAATACGTATTATGGAATTCCTTCATGTTTTTCTGCCTTTGATGTTTGAGACAGTCAAAAGAGTATACCTGGATCATATGTGATGTGGTCTCTTGCTAAGATGTGATATTTTCTTTTTTGGTTACACACCTTATAATCTCTTTTTGGGTGCTTCTGAAGGGTGAACATTTTTTCACTGTCCAATGTGGGATTCTACCTGTTTGTGGAAGGAGTTAAGATATCATATTAAAAATTAATATTCTCCGAAATTGAAAATGTATTTCCAATAGGCACATATCTTCTCTCACATTTCCCAACCAGCCTTCCCACTTTCGGTGATATATGGTGTAGGGTTTTTGACCAATCTCGAAGTGATCAATGACTGCAAGTGTGGAGAGGGTGCTAGTTATGAAAGGAGTTGTACCATGCTTCTATTAGTGGAGAGTTATATGTGGATATGCTGAAGTGAGAGGTGGAAGGTTAGTGGCAAGCATTACAGAGCTATCGATTAGAAAATCAGACCCCTCCTGCCACATCATCTTTTTCAGAATTCATTGATAGTTCTCCCTTATGTTTCATTATATATTACCTATAACCAATAGAATGTCTAGGTTTTCATCTATCAAATGACGCATTGTATAACCTTATATTCACTCACAGTACAAGAATCTTTCTAGTGGGAAAGTTAACGACTAGCTTGGATGAATTTATAACGGCTCTTGCCGCATAGTTAAAAAGCCAAAAACTTTTTGAGAGGTAAGGGAATTTGTCTACTTTTTGCATGTTATGAATCTATATTCTTTGGTGCATTATTAATTAAATAAAAATTATTTAATGCATTACTATTTTTACTGTAAAAAGTTATGGTTAACTCTCTTCAAAATCCGACAGCGAAAAAAAAAAAAAAAAAAA
>NW_013667056.1:190260-191525 GCF_000517525.1 Limulus polyphemus
CCCCACACACACACACACATTTTTTTTTTACATCTGGCACATGAACCCAGGATGAGTTCTCTCTCGATATCCATGGACTTAAACTTTTGGTAGACTGTCAGGCATGATATCATTATTACCACTTCTAGTGGATCATTTTGTTATGTCCTATTTCAAAAACCCCTTGGTTTTCCTAAATTAATTGTTATGGAGATTCGAATCCAGAATCCCTTACTTTCCATCCCTGGATCTTTCTTATTGTGCCTATTATCAACAGGCTGATTTCCTCACCTGCCATGTATTGGGAACTATGTACCATGTTGTGGACCACCTCTTGACTGAACTATATTCTTCCTGCATATGGTCTTTTCTCCCCTAGTTCCATTGGGAGTACTCTCTTGGGAACCCACTCATTGTTCTGGTTCTTCCTTATCCATAGGCACACTCGCCCTTTTCCCATGCCCTACTGGAATTACGGTATCATTGTGCATGCTCTTGCTCATGCACCTTTGAGCTGTTGTCATCCTGTCTCCTTTTCATCATCTTTATATTCTTAATTTTCCAAACCAATCCTTCCTCCATCAGTCTTCAGCCACTTCGGACCTATACCATTGTTGTCTCTTCCCTCCTATTTCACTCTTCAATGATCATTTGGACCTGGACAAATGTTTGTGCTCTTCATTTATAGGTAGTGTCTGCCACATTCAACTCCTCATTTGAGGTTATTGCTTGCAGATGTTTTGCATTTCATTCCATCATATTCATCTCCACTCTTGTTTTCTTGCTTCTCATTTCCAATGGCCACTGGATGAGATCCTTTCAGCTGGCAAGTGGACTACCTCGAATAACTTCATCATCCACTCTCTTTGCCATCTGGCTGTCTCATCTTCTGAGTTCACTGCCTGCCTCCATTCACCATCATACAGTCTACTCACCCACCATCTTTAGAGAGATAAGTCCATTCTTTTTTTTTCTGGAATTGCTCTCAGGATCACACCAGGAGGCTGGTGGGGCCTCCTACAATACATTTCTTTCACAAAATTCTGCATCTAGCCAGGATAACAGAAAGTGCTCATACTATCCTCCCTGGCCCCAAGTCTGCCCACTGTTGTGATAGGGTGTTCTGCAGAACCACTTAAGGCATCCTCATGATATATTATGGTATCCATCTATCTGATCCAGACCATATCAATTACATGGACTGTTATGGAAAAAACCAGTACTAGAGAGTGCTTTGTCTGCTTCCCTGGCTTATACTTGCTGTCTTTTGAAATAGTTTATTGGTC
>NW_013667056.1:192490-205164 GCF_000517525.1 Limulus polyphemus
TGGGCCCCTGTTGCACTGTCTCCAATAAAAAAACCTTTCCAGCTGAAACAAGACCAGTGGGATCTGAGCATTTTTTCTGGGTCTGGTCACTGAGAATTCATCCTCACCCTTTTTTCAAGTGAAGCAAGGAATACACTTACAAGTTCCTAGCTGTTAGGGTGGTGGACCATGGAGAACCCTCACTGATTGGGATCTAACAGCTGGAGCTAAAAGGTGGGGTATCAATCATAGTTGAGTCAGGCATGATCTATTAATCTATATGCTCTCCTTTTGGAGCCAGTTTGGTCCAGTAAGTCTGATGGTAGAGTTGAGGTGTGTACTAGGTATTGTTAGAATGGGCCTCAACCATACTTCACACGTTGGCTCTCAACCCTGTTGTTTGCAAGTACTTGGACAGCCATGATCTTATTCTGTCTATACTCATGACACATGGGGCTTTCTTGCCTCTTCTTCCAATCTACTCTAGGCAAAGAGTTTATCTGAGAAGAGGAGAGTGTGCCCATATGTAACCTCTGCCATCGGGTGTCACACTCCATGGGTTTCTCTGGGTGCTTTATGAAGGGAGCTCATCAAGGTAAATTTTACACCAGTCCTTCCACCATATCAATGTGGGATTCTAGCTTTCTGCGTGTAGAGGTGTGTATCTTCTCATGCATTAACATTTTCCTTTCCTGAAAATGTATTTCTGATACATACTCACCTCTCAATATTCTTCCCACCCTTCCTCCCCACTTCCGGTGAAACTCAGTATTCCTTGCTTCATCATAGAAATGAAAATCAGAAGTACAAAAGCATAGAGGGGGCTAGTGCTCAGGGAGTTAGCATTGCCCTCCTATTATGCAGGAGTGCAAATCACTAGAAATCTTGTGAGTTTAGGTGGAAAGTTGCCTAAAGGCTTGTGGCATGCAAATTTCTAAGGCAGATGCACAAGGAAGAGAGTTTTTCTGTGTGAGGAGATGAGCGTCTATTGGAAATATATTTTTTGGTAAGGAATATGATAACATTATCAAATTACTGTTGTAGTACACATAGAACCACTGTAATTTATCTGGCTTTGTAACTATGTGTAGGTTGAAAAATCTACTTTTCTTTCATAGTAACAACTTACTTAATAGACTTCAACATTTCCAGTCAAATACAAGTTTCCTATTCATGCCAATTACAAATGACTGTCGGATTTATATGTTTCTATTGATTTTAAACATGTATTTAAGAGAAGTAGGTGTGAGTAGACAAAAGAGTGGTGTAGTGGGTGTGGCTACCCTCATAGGTTTAGAAAATATGTTGATATCTCAGCAAATTAAAAAGATAGGGTTTCTTATTTTATATTCTAGCTTGTAAGTGTCTGAAGTTTGAGTGTATAATTTATTAACCACTATAGACATATGGTAGGCTTAATAAAAGATAAACTGAGAAATAAGACAGAAAGACATACCATATGACATGCATGTATAATACTGAAATTTGAATTATAAAGTATGTTGTGATGCCAATTTTATTGACATAAAATGATAATAAAGTTGTTTAATTTTTAACAAAAATAACTCTACAATGTGACATGCACCCTTTGACCTGTCTACTGAGAAAGGGTTAGTGGTGAGAATAGTAGTATTAGAGGGTACAATTATTAATTTTGGCATCATATGATAATCTTCAATTAACACATCTTTATTTTTCTAACAGGGTGTGGTTAGTCTTTGGAATGAGTTGCTTTCAGAGGAAGTGGATGAGTTTAGTTCAAGAGAGTTTAGGAGAAGCTTGATAATCATTTGAGTGACAAGGGCCGAGTTTGATTGGTTTTAATTTAATGGATTGGATGGCCTAGATTTGTGATGTCAAATAGATGGCATGTGTGCCAAACATGACATCCAATGAAATTTTATTGGCACACCAAAACTTAATGATAATAGATAAAAGTTGTCAAAAAAAAATTAAAATGGGTATAAAAATCTGTGTCAATAAATTACAAGCTAAACATTAAAGAAATTTCATCAAAAATGATCCAGTCAAACAAATAAATGCAGTACTTATAAATATATATTAAAACTCGGTACTTTTTATTTTATTTTGGCACACCAGTTAAAACCTATTTGCCATCCCTAGTCTAGATGAACCAACAGGTCCCTTGCTATCCTTAAAGTATCTGTGTATATGTATGTATAAACAGGCCCATACACAGAATGTTTGGCAGGGAGATTATAATTTGTGAGATCAAAAGCCAACAGATATTGTGTGAAGCACAATCAGCATGCACATAAAATTCACAATGAAAAGTCAAAAAATCATCATTCTGTTGTAGAACCGTATGAGAAGCTAGACTTAAATTGGCATAAATATATGTATGTTTTATCATAGTAAAATACTGTACTATCTACATGCAGAGTAGTTATTGATTGTTGAATTATATTACTAATTTAAACAACTCTGCACAACAATACTGTTAGCTATTTCAATAATTGACTATCATATACATACATGTATGCACTACTGAAATCAATTCTTATGGGCTGCATTCTATTAGAAAACTTACATACAGTGTCATAATGATTATGTATTGGTATTCATATTAGCTATTTCAATCTTTGGTTATCATATACATACATGTATGCACCACTGAAATAACCTGTTAGCATACTCCATTTTCTGGAGTGTTTTCCATAACTTGCGTACAGTTTCAGTGTTGATAAAAGTGTCAAAATGATTTTGTATTAAAGCTAGAACACTTAGTTTTTGTTTGGTTTGTGTACACTACAAGTAATTATTGAACTGGTGGAGAGCAGATGTCAAACATTCACATGAACTTAGTGGTAGTGTGGCAAAGAGCATGCCTTTAAGCAGTCAGCCAGTATCTGAGGCCATCTTGTCTTCTGTTGATGAAATTCTTCATGAAAAATATCAGGATTTGGCAAATACTCTCTGTAAAAATCTCTAGCCTTTCTGATATCAGAGGTAGAAAACGTGTGAATTTGGATGGCATAAGTTTTTAAATTGATGTTGCTTGCTTTACATATTTATCAAATCTGGACAACAAAATTACTGATAATGTGATCAAGGAAAGGAATGGTTACTGTTAAAGTAATCCTCCATGAAATTATGTTTTGCATTTGCATGTTGGGCTTGTCATTGACTAACTCGTGGTATGTTAACATTAATATTAGGTTCATTTGCAATGTTACGGCTGTACTTGTAGATATGACGTGAATAATAATCTGTGTTCACTCTTAGTGAAGTCAGTTCTTTACAGCATTGTTCTATTAGGAAAACATTAGAAACAATGTCTTGGCTTGGACCTTGCAAATTTACAGAAGCTTCTTTCAAATAGTAATGGAAACATTGTAAAGCTGTTAAAAATATATATTCAATGAATTTCAGTATTTTCAAATAAGCTAAAGCATTTTTGTCATTTAAACATTTCAAAATTATCATCTACATGCACAATAACCTCAAACATGTAAAGTAAGAATGGATGACACAAACAGAACCTTTCCCAACCTTCAATATTCTCAACTAAATGTTTAATGTTCATGAAGCAATGAAGCTGCACGATGCTGGATGCCCGTTTGATAGATTGCCTGTAACAGTTCTCCACGTTTATGTAAGCATTTAATCCAAATAGTTATTCATTTAAATTTTTGATACAATTTCATATTGGTGAAACTGAACATGAATTTATAAGTGGCTGACCCGTGCATTGAGTGTTCAAGGCCTTGCTTTGCATATCTCAAACTTGTTTTTGAACAATAGACTTTTTTGCAAGTCTTGGTGGATGTTCAATCATATCTTTGAACATGCAATTAATTTAGAGATAATTCAACATCAGTTCATACAATATCTGCTTCTCTGACCCTCTGTTTAACAAAGCCAAAAATGTCTCCCCTATATTCACAGTGGTCATCTACAAAGCATAACATTTTGGTAAATGTTCCACATTGTGAGAAGACACTTTATTAGCAATAACAGAGTAGAATCCGGCCTTTTTTACTTCATCAGTAATTTTTACTCAAATAACATCATATCCTATGGCATTGATGATGTCATTTTGTGAGTGAGGAGATAAATATGTAGCATTGTTTGCCTTCGAATGATACAAATGAGCTCTCACTATTTCATCATTTTCAGCAAAACCAGAAAATGCCAGAATTTTTAGAAGAATTTACATCTTTGGCATTGCCACAAAATGCCAAGCCTTGTTTTTCTAAAAACAATTTAATGCAGAATATGTTTATTCTGAGTTATACATGATTGAAGGGCACTGTTGGTAATAACAGTACTTCTACTGGTTGATGGATGTTCAGTGGAAGCCTTCAAAGCATCAGCTGCCTGCATAGAGTCACGATGATAAACAAACTTATAATGGTTGTTTAAAGTATCACTAATTTTTACCTATTTGTTAAATGATTTGTTGACAATTATTACTTTATTGTGTCGACTATGCACTGAAAGAAGGGTAGCACATGGACCACAAAAAATGCCATCCAGATTTGTGCTGTATGATAACCATGGGTATTTTATTAAGCCAAGCTATTTTAAACTTGCAGTTACACCAATGAGAAAGGTGGTAAGAATAACATTTGGTGTTTCCACATGCTTCTAAAGATAGGAATACTTTCAACATTTCATAGATTACTAACAGCTTGTCATTTTTCATCAAGTGATTTTGTTGGAGTTAATAAATAGCCAGTGTAAGTACATGGCTCTGTGACTGAAGAAACACCATGACAAATCTCCAATGAATCCATGATTGCTGTAGTGCAGTGATGATGGTCCAGGAAGAATGGAGTTGTCAGTGCTTGAAGCATTTTGAGGCTCAAGTAAACCAGTCTGCATATCATCAGTGTTATCACCACAAAAATATAGCTCAGTAGTATCAACTTCACAAGCTCCACATTCATCACCAGCACCAGAGAAAGATTGAGATGGTGACTGGATTGTGTCATTGGTAGTTTCTGAAAACACAAATGAGTAGCAATTTTAAAAGAGGCAACCAATATATGGCTCTAACATAACATTATAGTTTATATGATACATAAAATCTATAGTAAAGATTGTTGTTGTACTCATCTACATATATAGATGAATTATAATTTAATTATAATTAAACATGAACTTTGTAATTTAAAACACCAGATGCTGGCATAAAACATTTGTATGTTGCTGCAATCAATGTCACATAGGCACTTCATTCTGTTCAGTAAGAATAGTGGAGGTCTAGCTTATATATTGTATACTGTGTAATCTTGTGAGCCAGACTCTTACTTGTATAGTGAATAAGTTTCATATGGGTTTAAGATTTGTAAAATTCTCAGCTCCATCATTGTATGAAAATAAAATTACAAAAATGCTTAAATCTTAAACCCACAATCACTTTATCTTATGCTCAAAACCATGTGTACCTGTTAGATATACATGGCTGTTTAAGTTTAATATGAGCATTATGCTTTGGATAGTTTATGAGTTATGTTGTGTGGGTGTCATACTTAGTTATTTGTAGGAGCAAGAGCTTAGGGTAAGTTTATTTACGTAAGTGTTTATGAATCATACTTTGTATAATGTGTACATTTAATTGTAATGAGTTAGGGATTGTTGTGTCATGTTACTAGAACTTTCTAAATTTTTGCTGTTGTTTTAATTGAGTATTATTACATCAGAATATTCTCGAGTTCTGTCATGATAATGAGTTTAATGATAAAGAGTGTATAATGACAATTTTGAAAGTGAAATTATCACAGACTGAATTGTAATAACAGAACAGAGAAGAATAATTTGTCTTCTCAATTGTCTTCTAAAGTAATTGAACCAGCCTGTGTGGACGTTGATGAAAAAGAGACAAGTATTTAACTCTTTCTGCACATGGACTGACCTCTTAACCATTTTGTGCTTGTTATAGTTTTCATGCTATAACCTTTAAATTAGTAAGCATATGTTAATGAAATTTGGCACATTATCAGTAAACATTACAGTGCTTTCATAAGCAAAATATCAAATTTTTTATTAAGTCCTAATGTTTGTAATCAGTAGTTTTTCTCGTACCTTTTTTTTTCTTTTCACATGTTTTCAGATTTCACAATCTTTATAATGTCCAGATAGTTATCAAACATTTCTTAAGAAAAAACTTTACATTTATCTAATATTTTTAGTAACGAATTTCTGTATGTGTTTGGTCGATTCAACCAATCTCTTAACCACATTAAAAAAATTAGGAAATAAATATAAATTATGGCTTTTTCATTCTAGAATGACTACAAATTATAACATGAAAATATATAATGTTTGGACTGTATAGCTTAAATCTCATAACATTATACATTTATATATATCTATTATTTGTATTATATTGACCTTTCAGCCGTGCCTGGCTAACAATACAGAAGTTACAATGATGCGGCGCATGTGCTCTCATGTTACCTTATCCAATAATCTAAAATAGACCTTTATTATACATTATATATGCATTTAGATTATTGCTATTTTGAAATAAGGTCTTAAACTTATTTTTCTTAAAACATAGAACAGTAAATAAAGAAGTAAAGCAAACATTTATCTCTTTTTAGTTCTGACCTTTGTTGCTAAGCCTTTTAAAATTTTGCACATAGAGGATATGAAATAAAATATTTTTTTAGGTTATATATATATACAGTTGAATAACCAAAAAATCATAAATTACTATATCAATACTATACAATTCCACTATAATTTATCAAGGTTAGTAACTAAGCTGTATTTCAGTCAAAAAAATATGAAATTTTGAGTAGACTAAAGACACAACCTACCTTTTTGAAAACTTAGTTCAAAAGAAAGAAATGGTGTCCAGCCATGTTAAAATGGCAGAGAAGGCCACTAGGGGACATTCTGAGCTGTCGATCAGTTATTCATGTGATATATAGAAGTAAGTGTATATAAGGGAGCATTTCCAAAAATGGAAAGAGGTGGGTGGGATACCACTGTGTTTGATTTATTACATGAGAAATATCTTAGCAAACTGAAAAGAGGCTCTTATTATATATTCTAGCTTTTCAATATTGGTAATTTAAGTTCCTAATTCCTACAAAACTGTAGACTTTGTATTTTGACATCACAAATGTCTGATTTGAACCAGTGCTGCATTCAACATACCATGTGACACAGAAAAATCAATGTTTAACTGTATTTTTTCTTATATTTATGTTTAAATTAAGTAATTTAATAAGGTATAATACTAAAATTTGAATTATAATCTACAGTTTGATACCAAACTTATTGACATAAATTAATGAAATAGTAGTTCAGTAAAATTTTGAATGCGAAGCAACAAATGCAATGACATGGTCTTTCACCTGTGATCTGTGTGGAAAGGGTTAAAGCTCTAAATACAACTGTGATAACCAATAATGTAATGAACATTTGTATATACATTTGACTTGTTGTAATATATTATTTTAAAACAAAAGAACTGTGTTGCTTTTTGTTTATTGTTGAAATTTATTGCCAACAAGTCAGACACCTACTATAAAGAATCTGGTCTACAAAACCTGACAGTAACAATATGACTTCTGGCTTCAATTTACAAAGTGTCAACAGAAGCCATTGCAGGTGACTATTTCAAGCCCAAAAATTTTAATGCTTCATCAGAAGAATATAGACGATGTAGAAAATGTTAAATACTATAAGCAGCTTCTCTATAACTATATGAGCGTATATTTTTTACATCACAAATATAGGAGGTTCAGCAGAACCCTCTTAAACCCCTGCATACATACATAATATATATATATATATATATATATATGTGTGTGTGTGTATAGATACACACACATTTAGTAGTCGAAGAAGTGTTTTGAGATACACAAAGAAATAACTGTGTGCAGTGTAACTAACATAAGATAGGTGTGTCTGATTTCTCATGTCTTCTTTTCCTCCCTGCATTTTCTATATTTTGAAAGAGGCATGTTAATTATATGTTTTATTTGTTTACATGTAATTATATAAAACAAACATTTTAAATTTACTGTTTTTCACATATGTGTTTAATTTTAGATACGAAGATTTATCAAAACTTTTGTGGAAATCACCCCAAAGAATATGAGAGAATACCTGTTGTATCTGGTGAAGAACTTTCAAGTAAAAGTAACCTAAAGAGTCATGAGAAGATACACACAGGGGAGAAACCATACAGTTGTGTAATATGTGGAAAACAGTTTACCAGTAACTGTTACCTAAGGATTCATCAGAAGATGCACACTGGAGAGAAGTCATACGGTTGTGAAACAAGTGGAAAACAATATAGAAAAAGTTCTGACCTAAACGTTCATCAGAGAGTGCACACTGGAGAGAAACCATACAGTTGTGTAATATGTAGCAAAGAATTTATATGTAAAAATTATCTAAGAAGTCATAAGAATATACATACTGCAGAGAAATTATACACTTGTGTTATTTGTGGAAAACATTTTGGAACAAAAAATAAACTTGAAATACATAGGAGGATACACACTAAGGACAAACCATACGGTTGTGGTGTGTGTGGCAAAGTTTTTGTAAATAAGAGTTACTTAAAGACACATGAAAATATACATACTGGAGAGAAACCATATGGTTGTGTAGTATGTGGTAAAGAATTTAAAAGTAAAAGTTACCTAAAGAGTCATGAGAAGATACACACTGGGGAGAAACCATACAGTTGTGTAGCTTGTGGTAAAGAATTTATAAGGAAAAGTAATTTAAAAGCTCATGAGAATATACACATTACAGAGAAACCATACAGTTGTGTTGTATGTGCAAAACAATTTGGAACAAACAGTAAACTTGAAATACATGAAAGGATACACACTGGTGAAAAACCATACTGTTGTAATGTATGTGGCAAAGAATTTATATGTAATAGTTACCTTAAGAGTCATGAGAAGATACATGCTAGGAGGAAACCATACAGTTGTGTAGTGTGTGGTCAAGAATTTTTATGTAAAGTTCACCTAAATAGTCATAAGAAGATGCACACTGGTGAGAAATTGTATAGTTGCATAGAATGTGGTAAAGAATTTGTAAAAAAGTGTTATCTAAAGAGACATGAGAAGATGCATAATATAGCAAAACAATTCAGTTGTGACATATGTGGAAAACAATTGGGTACAAAAAGGAAGTTAAATATACACCAAAGGATACACACTGGTGAAAAACCATACATTTGTGTAATATGTGGCAAAGAATTTTTATGTAAAGTTTACCTAAAGAATCATGAGAAGACACACAGTGGTGAGAAACCGTATAGTTGTGTAGAATGTGGAAAACAATTTCGTACAAAAAGGAACTTTAGTATACACCACAGGATACACACTGGGGAGAAACCATACAGTTGTTCAGTATGTGGCAAAGGATTTAGAAGTAATGGTTATCTAAAGAAACATGAGAGAATACATACAGGGGAGAAACCTTACAGTTGTGTAGAATGTGGCAAAAAATGTACAAGTAATAGTTATCTAAAAATCCATCAGAGAATACATACAGGGGAGAAACCTTACAGCTGTGTAGAATGTGGGAAAAAATTTACATATAGTAGTCATCTAAAGATCCATCAGAGAATACACACAGGAGAGAAACCATACAGTTGTATTGTATGTGGCAAAAACTTTGCAGCTAAATGTTACCTAACAACTCATGAGAAGATACACACTAGGGAGAAATATGACTGTGTAGAATGTGGGAGAATTTTTATAAATAAATTTTACCTGAATAATCATAAGAAAATACACAATGAGGAGAAATCATAAGTTGTACGAGTTAATGAATGTTTAAGTAATTGTTACTTAGTGACTTTTGAGAATGTACCTACATAGATCAGAATTAAAAATTAAATCGGTAAGTAATAATGTTTAATCAGTGATCAATAGTATTGATTAACTTTCCTAAAAAATCATAATTGGTATATATTAGTGGAAAAAGCCCTTATTTTTTCCTTTATATTAGTATTTCCATGTCTAGTTTATCAAGTGGTAGCCATTTGAACCACATAACTTTATACATTGAGATAGTGTTTTGCTCCAGACTGTGTAGTTAATCTAGCTATTTCTAGGAGTTTGTATTTTGTTTGTCAAGACAAAGTTTTCCCATTATGGAATGAGTTGGTGTGGATTAACTTCTGGAATGTTCTCCAAAAGTTTAGAAGAAGATTAATAGTGAGTTTATTTTATTGATTCTGTTCTAATGAGTGAATTTGTTAGTCATTTAGTTAGTTCGGCTTTGGAATATTAAGCTTGTGGTTTAAATGCATTAATAACAGATAAGCTAAATGTTGTGTCGAGTATGAGAAAGCTATCAAGCCAGGCAAATTGTATTATTGTATACACTGAAGTTAGACCTGTGAGTGAACGTTAGTTACTTTAAATGTAAAAGTTGTTACAGAAGGAATAAAATGTTTTTCTTAACAAAACTGGATTGTACTTTGCATTACTCTTTTTATCACAATAATTACACTCCTGACACTAGTATTTTTATAGTTTATTATTGTGCAGGTTCATTAGGAGTTGTCTAGAATCAACATAAAGATGATAATATGCTAATTGATTGATTGATGGGCTGATTAAATCAATTTGTATACGTACACACTTTACCAGCACATCCATATAAAGAATAAGAAAAGGTGCATGTGTATTATTTTCACGACGTATTTGGATATAATTTTATTTCTGCAGATTGACCCCCCATCCCCCCAAAAAAAAACCATAATACTTTGCAAATGAATCACTATTGTCAGCTGAACATCACCATTGTTTCTTTTTTAAAATATCTAGTATTTCGACTCTAATCTGCCGTAAATAATGTGATGGAGACATTTAACTTTTACTATACCATTCACCAATAAAGTTAATATTGTTTTTATAAATCACAATCATACGTTCTTTAAATAACATAAATATAAAAATGTTACTCAATAAATATTTCAGTCATCAGAATGTTTTGCGTTTGCCTACCCTACCATACTCGTTATGTTGCCATATAGTAAACTAACCGTATTTGGGAAGAATGATAAAAAAGTTTACAAACATTACAATTCAATAAAACCATAGTATATCAGTGAAAAAACTCAAAAAATCGTAATTTTAAACAAAGAATCAGACATCAACTAAAGACCTTTATTAAATCTTCAGTTGTGTGACTTCCTGGTTTTTTGTTGTGTGTATATCTTCCTATCTAGGCAAACTAGTTATATCTGATGATCACAAAACCTTCCCCAAGCATTGTAGATTTATTACTATGTTAAAGTTGTAATTAAGTTTTCTTTGTTACCCATTTAACTCGTCTATAAAATGTATAAGCTTACCTTATCCCATGTCATCTGACCTGTTTTCATTGAAGAAATTTTCTGGAGCTTTCAAACACATACTTTCATACTTCACAAACGAAAGGAACTAAAAATACAGAAACTATAAAAAAATCAAACCATTATATTTACTCAACTATTACTTGATAGTCTAATTCTTGGTCTGTTAATTGTATCCAATCATTAAACTTCCTTTATAGCTGTTGTTCATTAGTAAGTGATCAAACTACTTGATGTGGTACTATGACAAGATTACAACCAAGGTCTAGGGCCTTTACAAAACCTAAGGTAAGTGTTTAAAAATCAAGAAATGGATAATATATTCTCAAGGAATGATAGGCAAAAATAAGGTATTTCTTCCGGGTGGACAGAAAAATTCTAAAATAAGTCGACAAATGGGATGTTTTGTATACAGGTAATACTATCTGTAGCAACAGAGAACAAGTTTGTTTTCTGATTAACCAAGTTGTTTTTGCTTGTTTCCTGGACAATATTTGACAATAGCACTTCTATGGAAATGCTCAGCCAACTTACAACATCGTGCGATCACTAGGTCCATTCCCACATTTAGTCCTTCCTTAATAACTAAGTTCAAGGTATGGCCAAAGCATAATTGTGTATGTCTAATGCATAATTAATGCGGCAGGGATAAAGAAATGCATAACATAAACTCTTTTAACACCATAACATTACTTAGGAATGATAAAAAAAAAAACTAATAAACATGCTCTTTGTGAACATCCTCACAGCTTGAATTTAGAATTTTGCAAATTTTCTGCAACACTAACAAGCTATGAGCAATTAATTTTAATCAGTGCTTTCATTAGTGGTAATTAGTCTCATAACAAGAGAATTGGTGAAGATACTTGATTTTTAAAAATGCAAGAGTGTACATACAACAAGTGTGCTAAATTTCATGCTGATATTGGCTTTAATGGTGAAGTTATCATGCTAATAAATTCGGATCCTAGTGAAATGTGTGTTTTGAGAAAATAGCCGTTACAGTTTTTGTGCTCTTAAATTTCAGTAAACTTTTAATAAATGTGTGCACTTACCACATTTAACTGTGTTTCCACAGCATGCGATATTTGAAAAGTGGTATTTAAAAAAAAAGCTTAAATCTGGCACAACTTTCTCACATAATAACTATAAATCATAATCAACAAAATTTTAATGAAAATAAAAATATTACGACTTTTTAAGAAAAAACAAAAAAGCTCCAACAAGAGTGTATTTAGTGCAAAAGAAAATTTTAGATCTACAATTGTATATAATTCATAGAAAAGCCTCACCGCAGAATTTTTCAAAGTTTAGTAAAGAAATGTGTATTTCAAAAGCTAAATGTTTTCCTCGATACCCGGTGGGCAGAGCACAGATAACC
>NW_013667056.1:206164-207105 GCF_000517525.1 Limulus polyphemus
CAATAAAAACCTGCAAACGTGGCAGCTCGAAACAAGACAAAATAAACAAAAGAGATTACAACAGCTGTTGGAGGAAAAAGAAAAGAAACAAGAAGAACGAGAAAATAAACAAGAAGAGAGACTACAGCAGTGGCAACTGGAACAAGAAAGGAAACAAGAAGTACAAATGGAAAACTTTAGTAAATTTCAAAATGAATTAAATACATTGAAGGATGATTTACTGTCTTTTACACAAGGAGGATATATTAGCCATGGACCTAATCAGCCTCAAACAACAGGAAGCCCCTTCCAGACCCTGCAGCTAAACCCGAATGCAGACATCTTCAGTCCTGTCAGAAGTCACATTCCAGACATGAGTGTCAGTAATAGGGGTGATCTAGTACGAAGGAAGCCACAGGAATTCGATGGGAAGGCACCGTGGGAAACATATATACCACAATTTGAGCTCCTGGCAGAAATGAATGGATGGACAGAGGAGCTGAAGGCAGCGAACCTGGCAACGAGCTTGAGGGACAACCACTGGAACTACTTGGACAGTTGTCAGCAGATGACAGACACAACTATAGAGCACTGGTAGATGCTCTAGTACTCAGGTATGGAACCCAAAATTCAGTCTGAAGTCTACAGGGCTAGGTTTAGGACGAGAGTCCATGCTAAAGGGGAGAGCCTGCAAGAGCTGGCACAGGATTTGGAAAGTATGGCACACAAGGCCTACCCAACTGCGCCACCTGATCTCCTCAAGTTGTTGCTTTGGGATCAGTTTGTAGATGTCTTGGACAGTCCACAACTGAAAATACAAGTAAAGCAAGCACACCCCTCTTCTATGCAGAATGCAATGGCCAGAGCTCTTGAATTCGAATCCTACATTAAGTCCAGCACAGAGTTACCAAGATTGATACAGTAATCAGGATTCAAGGCCAGAAAAGGGCAGCTTTCAGAGA
>NW_013667056.1:207988-209039 GCF_000517525.1 Limulus polyphemus
AAGATAGATAACAGCAGTGGCAACAAAACCTGCAACAGTGGCAGCTCGAACAGCAAAATAAACAAAAGAGATTACAACAGCTATTGGAGGAAAAAGAAACAAGGAGAACGAGAAAATAAACAAGAAGAGAGACTACTGCAGTGGCAACTGGAACAAGAAAGGAAACAAGAAGTAAAAATGGAAAACTTTAGTAAATTTGAAAGCGAATTAGATACATTAAAGGATGATTTAATGTCGTTTACACAAGGAGTATATATTAACCATCGACTTAATCAGTCTCAGACAATAGGAAACCCCTTCCAGATCCTGCAGCTAAACCCTAATGGAGACATCTTCAGTCCTGTCAGAAGTCACATTCCAGACATGAGTGTCAGCAATAGGGGTGATCTAGTACGAAGGAAGCCACGGGAATTCGAAGGGAATGTAACATGGGAAGCATATAAAGCACAATTTGAGCTCCTGACAGAAATAAATGGATGGACAAAGGAGCAGAAAGCGGGTGTACCTGGCAACGAGCTTGAAGGGACAAGCACTGGAAATACTTGGACAGTTGTCAGTAGACGACAGGCACAACTATAGAGCACTGGTAGCGGCTCTAGAACTCAGGTATGGAACTCAAAATCAGTCCAAAGTCTACAGAGCTGGGTTTAGGACTAGAGTCTGTGCTAAAGGGGAGGGCCTGCAAGAGCTGGCACAGGACTTGGAAAGTATGGCACACAAGGCCTACCCAACTGCACCACCCAATGTCCTCAAAGCTGTTGCTGAGGGATCAGTTTGTAGACTCCTTGGACACTCCACAACTGAAGATACAAGTGAAGCAAGCACATCCATCTACTATGCAGGATGCAATGGCCAGAGCTCTTGAATTCGAATCCTATGTTAAGTCCAGCTCAGAAGTACCAAGGTTGGTACAGTCATCAGGATTCAAGGCCAGAAAAGGACAGATTTCAGAGAAGTTTGAGGGACTTTGCCGGTACTGTAACAAACCTGGGCATAAGAGAGCTCAATGCCGGCAACTTTAACACAGGGAAGATGCCACGGCAGGAAAGGC
>NW_013667056.1:209997-211330 GCF_000517525.1 Limulus polyphemus
TACCTGGCAACAAGCCTGAAGGGACAACCACTGGAAATACTTGGACAGCTGTCAGCAGACGACAGGCACAACTATAAAGCAATGGTAGCGGCTTTAAAACTCAGGAATGGAACCCAAAATCAATCCGAAGTCTACAGGGCTAGGTTTAGGATGAGAGTCCGTGCTAAAGAGGAGAGCCTGCAAGAGCTGGCACAGGATTTGGAAAGTATGGCACACAAGGCCTACCCAACTGTGCCACCCGATCTCCTCAAGTTGTTGCTGAGGGATCAGTTTGTAGATGCCTTGGACAGTCCACAACTGAAGATGCAAGTAAAGCAAGCACACGCCTCTACTTTGTACGATGCAATGGCCAGAGCTCTTGAATTTAAATCCCATGTTATGTCCAGCACAGATATATCAAGGTTGGTACAGTCATCAGGATTTAGGGCTTGAAAAGGGCAGCTTTCAGAGACGTTTGAGGTACTTTGCTGGCACTGTAACAAAACTGGGCACAAGAGAGCTCAATGCTAGCAACTTAAACACAGGGAAGATGCCACAGCAGGAAAGGCTGCTACGCAGAAAGGTTGTTGGAACTATGGAGAGCAAGGACATATGAGGAGCCAGTGTAAGAAGAATACTACCAACAAGTCAGCTTCGGGAAACCAGTAGTGGTTGGGGCTGAGGGACGCCCCCAAACCCCCATCGTGAGAGTCCCAACAGCTAAGTGTAAAATGGCAAGCACACGTAGTGTCTACATGACAGGGAAGCTGGATGGCCAAAGGTGCAACTTTGTCATAGATTCTGCATCTCAGCAAACCCTTGTGAGTATCAAAGTTCTGGATCACAAATGAGTACCAGAAGCTGTACAGAAGCTCTGTGGTGTGACAGGACATTATTCAAGGTTGTGGGGACCATTGTGGGTAACTATTGAGCTCAGGGGAATGACGAACAGACACAAAGTATACTTGGCTGACATTGAAGACCAATGCATTTTAGGGTTGGACTATTTAATACTGAAGAAGTGTGTAGTTAACTTCAATAAAATGACAATTGGAATAACAAAGGCCAAATTAGAATAAGTGTTGCTGCATCTGTTGATTTGCATGTTACAGCACTTAAGTCAACGACAACACCCCCTATGTCAGAGGAGATATTTTGGGGTAGAATAAAAGAACATCCCCAAGAAAGACTGATGCTTGTGGAAACAATGGAAGACCCATCCAGGCCAGTGTACATGAAGATTGGAAGGTCACTTGTGACAGGTCATCAAGTAGTACCTATAACAGTGGCCAATATCTCTAAATGTGAGTAGAGACTTAAGGAAGAGGCATTATTAGGTGTGTGCCAGGAGGTA
>NW_013667056.1:212195-213408 GCF_000517525.1 Limulus polyphemus
TTTCAGAGAAGTTTGAGGGACTTTGCTGGCACTGTAATAAACCTGGGCACAAGAGAGCTCAATGCTGACAACTTCAACACAGGGAAGATGCCACAACAGGAAAGGTTGCTACCCAGAAAGGCTGTTGGAACTGTGGAGAGCAAGGACATATGAGGAACCAGTGTAAGAAGAATACCACCAACAAGTCAGTTTCGGGAAACCAGTAGTGGTTGGTGCTGAGGGATGCCCACCAACCCCCATCGTGAATGTCCCAACAGCTAGGTGTAAAATGCCAAGCACACATAGTGTCTATGTGACAGGAAAGCTGGATGGCCAATAGTGCAACTTTGTTATAGATTCTGAATCTCAACAAACCCTTGTGAGTATCAAGGTGCTGGATCACAAAGGAGTACCAGAAGCTGTACAGAAGCTCTGTGGTGTGACAGGACATTATGCAAGGTTATGGGGACCAGTGTGGGTAACTATTGAACTCATGGGCATGAAGAACAGACAGAAAGTATACTTGGCTAACATTGAAGACTAATACATATTAGGATTGGACTATTTAATACCGAGGAAGCGTGTAGTTAACTTCGATAAAATGACGATTGGAAACAACAAAGACAAAATTCCAGTAAGTGCTGCTACATCTGTTGATTTGCATATCACAGCACTTAAGTCAACTACAATACCCCCTATGTTAGAGAAGATAATTTAGGGTAGGATAAAAGAACATCCCCAAGGAAGCCCAATGCTTGTGGAAGCAGTGGAAGACCCATCCAGGCCAGCGAATTTGAAGATTGGAAGGTCACTTGTGGCAGGCCATCAAGTAGTACCTATAACAGTGGCCAACTTCTCTAAATGTGAGCAGACACTTAAGGAAGGGACATTGTTGGGTGCGTGCCAGAAAGCAGAGCCAGTCAATATTAAAGCAAGAAATACAATAATAAAGAAAGGACATACACTCCCAGAACATTTAACTGACCTCTATAAGAAGAGCACAGTCCATTTGTCATCATCACAGGCTCTTCAGGTTAGGGAACTTGGCGAATTATGTAGACGTCTTTTCGAAAGGAGATCATGACCTTGGCTGCACAGACCTCGTGGAGTACAGAATAAACACAGGCAATCACCGTCCAATAAAGATCCCTCCAAGAAGAATAGCTCTGGCAAAGTGACAAGAGATGGAGAAGGTCATGGATGGCCTAATTAAGGAAGGGATATTTGATAAATC
>NW_013667056.1:214408-223505 GCF_000517525.1 Limulus polyphemus
AGTATTATTGTTAAACTGATATGTTTCCAGAGATAATTATCTGTGGAAACGTATCAGTTCAACAATAATATTAATTACACTGCTATTATTTATCAATTACACTGCTATTATTTATCAATATTATTGTTGAAATGATACGTTTCCAGAGATAAGAGAAATGATAACAGTGTAATTAGTATTATTGTTGAACTGGCATCTTCCAAGCATTGTAAACATTGTTATTGTTCAACCGATATACTTGTTGGTCTAAAACAGGCATAAATAGTGTAAATACATATTTATATTTTATTGATAGGCTACCAATTCCATTTTTAAGATAGACTAACTCTGTGAAATACATTCAGGCTAAGAATACAGTAATTCTGATTACATCAAGGTGTATTTTTACACCTGTAGTTCCCGTCTCTGATTTACAACAGAATCGTTAATATTGTGCTTTATATCTAAACTCTACCACAAACACTGGTGGTGCAAACATGATGGGGAAATTTTCTATCAATAACAATGGTAGAGAAAATACAATATAGATATTGGATTTTATGATCTTTAGCAGCGAAAATATGTATTCATGTCGCAACCATAATATCCCAATTCAGAAAAGAACACCAACATAGCCATGGTTTGCCCAATAGCAAAAACGGTGAAAGCACTCAGTAATTCTTGAAGATGTAAAGGACGCGGTCCTCGTTCTCCTTCTGTTTCTACTGTTTCTAGATCAATGGTGACGTTGGTTTTTCTCAGAAACTTCTGTTTTCTTTGGCGCTCAGCTAACACGTCTTTGTACAACTTCATTATTATTCCCATCTCGTTTAGTCTAGTAATTCTGTAAGGACAATTAAACTACTATTAGGTCTTTAGAGTTTCAGAGTTAATACAGTTCTCTCAAAAATTTGTAATATTAATGAGTTAAGCAATAATATGAACATTTCATATGGGAATGCATTTATGATTTCGTCATATTAAGAATAATCTTAAAATTTCATTTAGGAATGTTAACATTTCTTCATGCATAACATAATGTTAACGTCATTATCAGAGTGGTTATTCAAGTAGTCCTTGAACTAATGTGAGCATTATATAATTTGTAAAAGTTACTAGCAGAGTCATTATTCATGTTTAGTGATAAACTACTTGAGAAGTTCAGAAGGTTCTATTAACCACTTTTAAGCATACATCTTTTAAAGTGGCAGATTTTGTCTTTTTTATTTTAATAAATAAAGTAATCTATGAAAACGAACTGATTATTTTGAAAACTGTGACACCAGCCCGTAGATTACAATTGGAAATATATAAGCATCAATTAAAAGTGTTAATTATTACATACATTTGACCAAAAGCTTCCTTCATGGGAGAGCCGTTAGGAACAGCAAAACTGTAGAACATTTTGTAAAACTGTTCTTCGCCAAAGTGATAATTTCGTATTCCAAGACTGGCCAGACTACCTTCCATAGAAGCTCGAGGGCACACAAAAGCGAAGGATTTCTGCATTGCTCGGATAACTCCTGCGTCCACTGTTCTGACCAGCGTCTCTGCTTCATTTTTGCTGATCTGTTTGCCAATCGTGTACATATTTCCTTTTGTTGCACTCTGAAACATTGTTTATTTGATCGTCAATTCTGTGAAATTCGGGTTAGCTTCAAACAAAATAGTTCTTAGACGTGAAACTGGTTTTGAGTACTTTCTTATGGACTGCAGAATAATGTCAACATTTGTGGATTACAGATTTAATAACACGTTTAGTTACTTAAAAGAAAATGTTAATAAATTGTGTTAAATGAATGAAAGAAAAGTAGCACTAATTTGTTAGTAGTAAAATACATTTAATTAATTATAAAATACAAAAACAACTAACGTTTTTGTCATAATGTTAAATGCTTAAATGAACATACGAAGATTAGAAAGCTAGACAATGTGACAAAGGAAGATATTATTGATAGCATAGAATAATTATTTTATTATTGCCTTCGTTAGTAGCATATATGATTACTTGAGTCTAATCATTAATACTACAGATTCTCCACCAATAGCTTGAAAATGAAAGAACTCTCAAGGAACGCACCCAAATGATAATAGAACTTGCAACTTCTTGTGTTAACACAATCTATCTTCAACTTGAAGATAACCAATAAGAAGAAGACCCAGCTTTGGGCTCACCAGGACTCGGTAAACTCTACACGGAACATTTCAAATTTAATAAAACAGCCATTGTGTCTCTAAATGTGGCTTATGTATGTTGACAATACATTCGTAATACGGTCACACACTACAGTCTAGATGTGGCTGATATATGTTGACAATACATTCGTAATACGGTCACACACTACAGTCTAGATGTGGCTCATATATATTGACAATACGTTCGTTATACGGTCACACACTACAGTCTAGATGTGGGTCATATATGTTGACAATACATTCGTAATACGGTCACACACTACAGTCTAGATGTGGCTGATATATGTTGACAATACGTTCGTTATACGGTCACACACTACAGTCTAGATGTGGGTCATATATGCTGACAATACATTCGTAATACGGTCACACACTACAGTCTAGATGTGGCTGATATATGTTGACAATACATTCGTAATACGGTCACGCACTACAGTCTAGATGTGGTCATATATGTTGACAATACGTTTGTAATACGGTCACACACTACAGTCTAGATGTTGCTTATATATGTTGACAATACATTCGTAATACGGTCACACACTACAGTCTAGATGTGGGTCACATATGTTGACAATACATTCGTAATACGGTCACACACTACAGTCTAGATGTGGGTTACATATGTTGACAATACGTTTGTAAGACGATCACACACTACAGTCTAGATGTGGCTTATATATGTTGACAATACATTCGTAATACGGTCACACACTACAGTCTAGATGTGGGTCACATATGTTGACAATACATTCGTAATACGGTCACACACTACAGTCTAGATGTGGGTCACATATGTTGACAATACGTTTGTAATACGGTCACAAACTACAGTCTAGATGTGGTCATATATGTTGACAATACGTTTGTAATACGGTCACACACTACAGTCTAGATGTGGCTTATATATGTTGACAATACGTTTGTAACACGGTCACACACTACAGTCTAGATGTGGGTCATATATGTTGACAATACGTTTGTAATACGGTCACACACTACACTCTAGATGTGGGTCATATATGTTGACAATACATTCGTAATACGGTCACACACTACAGTCTAGACGTGGCTTATATATGTTGACAATACGTTTGTAACATGGTCACACACTACAGTCTAGATGTGGGTCATATATGTTGACAATACGTTTGTAATACGGTCACACACTACAGTCTAGATGTGGGTCATATATGTTGACAATACGTTTGCAATACGGTCACAAACTACAGTCTAGATGTGGCTCATATATGTTGACAATACATTCGTAATACGGTCACACACTACAGTCTAGATGTAGGTCATATATGTTGACAATACATTCGTAATACGGTCACACGCCACAGAAGAGATTCGAGAATTCGTGACCCACTTGAACAGAAAACATCCCGAGTACAATTCACGATGACAATAAAAGAAAAATACATCAAATCACCATTCTATGACTGATATTTACCAAGACACATAATTCATATACCATACGAGTTTATAGGAAACCTAAATATACGGCTAAATATCTCGACTGTAAATCAAAACTCGAGCAGGGTAAAGAAAGGAAGGGCACAGGGTTGTGTAGCTTCCCGAATTAACATGCTCAGAAGGAAAAAAAAAACAAAAAAAAACACCACTTACAGCATCCCTTGTGAATATGGACTCGAACACATTGGAGAAATAAAAGTCCAAGAATGTTAGAATTCAGGAATATAATAGGCATACAAGAATTTATAACATTGATCTGTATGCAGAAGGCCATCATGCTAGATTAGACGACCATAAAATAAAATGGAATAATACTAAAATAATGGGATATGAACAACACGCGAGAAAAAAAAATGATTTTCTATATCCACCTAATTGATAAATTCTAGTATATAAGTCAGCATAACCTTTTAAAATAATTCAGATAAGTTAAAACATTATAACTCAACTTTTTTCACAATTGTTTTAATTGTCCAACAAGAAGAGATTATTATTGTGATTTACAAAATTAAACAAATCTCTCCGACAATGCAAAGCTACAAAAAAGGTTTTATTGTTACGAAATAACATTTCTACTTAGTGAGTCTCACTTCATATTTATAATTATGGTATATTGTTATATTTTACGAAGTAGTTATTATTTTTGTGTGAGTTGTTTTGGAATGATCAGAGAAAACTTTGATCTATCTTGATCAACGTACGATTACAGGCAAACAGTGTGACTGCTATTTAGATTTAAAAAGTATGTATACTTCTAGGTGTATGTGTGTATGCATACAAGTGTTTACTTCTGCGTGTATGTGGGTGTACTCGTATAGGTCTATATATGTAGTATACTTTCATGTATGTGGGTATACCTGTAGAGGTGTATATATGTGGTATACCTGTAGAGGTGTATATCATGAAAGTATACCACTGATATACACCTCTACAAGTATACCCACATACATGAAAGTATGCCACATATATACACCTCTACAGGTATACCCACATACATGAAAGTATACCACATATATACACCTCTACAGGTATACCCACATACATGAAAGTATACCACATCCCAATTTCAGACTGTCAAAACTGTGGTAAAGAAACCTGGTTTCAGACTGTCAAAGCTGTGGTAAATAAACCTGGATTCAGAATCTCAAAAATATGGTAAAGAAACCATAGTTTCAGACTGTCCAAACAGTGATAAACAAAACGTAGTTTAAACTTTTCAAACTATGACAAAAGAAACCTGGTTTCAGACTGTCCAAATTGTGATAAAGAATTTGAGACTATACTTTACCCAACAGATGGCGGTCAGCAGCTTCCGGTTACAAACTCATTACGAGTAATAGTTGCATTTTATTGGATTTTTGTTGTTACCATCATGGCTGGGTTTAGTGGAAGTTTGACATCCTATATGAACGTTCCCGAAAAGGAGCTACCGATAGATAGCATCTCAGAGCTCGTCAAGCGAATGGAAGCAAACAAGATAATGGTTGGGACAATTTACGGAACTGTACCGTATGCAAGCCTCATGGTAAGAACATGCTCGATCTTATTACAAAAATTATTTTGAATTTCCATATTTGTATGAAATGTCAAATTCTTTAAAATCTAGACACACACATATACATAGCGCCCTAACCACCTGGCTATGCCGAGCCTATTTTGTATGTAAGCCTAAAAAATAAACTTCTGTAGTATAAGAAAAATCTCGCAAGATTAATTTAAACATACGTTTCTAACACATACTCTAAATTGTAATAAACAAAACTTGGTTTAAACTTTCCAAAATGTGATAAACAAACCTGTTTTTCAGAATGTCCAAAATGTGATAAACAAACCTGTTTTCAGAATGTCCAAACTGTGATAAATAAAACCCTCACACTATAACACACCCCACGGCGAAAATGGCGAGCATGTTTGGTGGGATGGGGATTCGAACCAATCTCACTATTCGTTGGTAAAAGAGCAGCCCAAGAGTTGGCGGTAGGTGGTGATGACGAACTGACTTCACTCTAATCTTACACTGTTAAATTAGGGACGGCTAGAGCAAATAGCCCTCGTGTAGCTTTGTGCGAAATTCAAAACAAACAATCATGCAAACAAAATAAGCTTACTTTGAAAAGTAAGGGATTTTAATATTCCTTCTAATAATGTATACAATGTTTAAGTAATATGTTTTATATCTTTGAATACAATAAATAGTTAAAACATGTCTTGTTTTCATAAATACATGTCAATTTAAAATGAAAGTTTTCGAAACGAAATGTCCAAAATATGTAACCCAAAGAAGGAAAATATAGAAACAAGTCATACAGAGGAAAAGCCGATGAATTAAATAAGAAACATTAAGATTTCTCAGGTGATTTTATCCCTTTAAATCAAAGCAAAATTTTAAAATAATTTAACAATTTCAAAAATGAAAAACTGTATCTTAAATTCTTTATTTCCTGGATTATTTGAGAAACAAGATGCCAAAATATATATTATTTTATTTTATCCTTTTATTGTGTATTTAAATTACTTTTTATAAAATGTTTAAACTTTATAAATATTTGTACCTAATAAGTTACCGTGTTCAATATAGCTTGCTGAAGATGGAATATGTATACTCCGAAACGTTCAAAAATTAAATGTTTGTTAATGTACATACACGTGTCAAATGTTTGTTGTTGCTGCTGTCGTCTTGTTGTTCATTATTAAACTTCGATTCCAGTCGAATGAATCTGTTGATAAAGTTTAGTTTTAGAGCAACAGTGTCTAAAGTATGGATCTAGAACCACAGTGCATAAAGAACTATGGTTCTAGAAAAACAGGTGCTAAATCATAGCTCTTGGACAACAAAGATTAAAGTATAATTCTAGAACAACAATAACTAATGTATAACTCTAGGGCAACAAAAGTTAGTCTTATATAGATTATAGATCTCGAACAATAGAGGCAAAAGTCTAGCTGTAGAACAACGTTGAAAAAATAATGTTGAAGAACAACAAAGGTAAATATATATTTCTAGTAGACCAGTGAATAAAAAGTAGTTCTAAGAAAACAAAGGTTAAAGAGTAGAAGAATACTCGCTAAAGTGGATAAAGTATAGTTCTAGCACAAGAAACGTTAAAAGTATTGTTCTAGAAGGGCATTTGCTAAAGTATAGTTCTAAAACAACAGTGGCTAAGTACAGTTCAAGAACAATAAAGATTTTAGTTATAGAACACACAAATTAGAAACATGTTTCGTGAACACACAATTTTAAAACATTTCTTAGAAACACAATCAGAAATATCTTTCATGAACACACAACTTAGAAATATGTTTCATGGACATATAACTTAGGAACGTGTTTCGTGGACACACGCCTTAGAAGCATGTTTCCTGAACAAACAACTTAAAAACACATAAAGATAAAATAATTTATAAATTGGTTAGTTGGTACTAGTTAGTTTGGTTGATTGGTTTTAGCTCCAAGTGCTGGGTATACCGTGGTTAATCCATTCCTGGACTTTAGTGTTATAAGTTCTCAACTCACAGAATAAAAAAGTAGAAATATTAATAACAATGATGCAATAGTAATGAATTAACACTCTGGTGTTAAGTACGGTTTCTAAAGAGACTGACTTGACTTAACATAGAAACGTTTGATCAAGTTTTATTGAGCTTCTTGCAAAATTCGCGAAGTTGGAAGTCTAGATAATCTAGAGTGACTCAATCCAATTTAGATGAAAAAAAAGCACTACTGTTACTCTCTATATACAGGTTGAACTTTTAGCCAAATCTTTGATAATGCAACAGCGGCTGTAAGTAGAGGAATAAGGGGATCAGTTGTGTAAAGACGTGATATCTAACACGTAAAAATGTATAGAAACGTGATACGATTCACAACAGAAATAGAAAAATATATCAAACTCTCATTCCTAGACGTGACGGTTATCAAGACACAAAATACATACGCAAAATGAATTTACACTCAATTTCGAATCGAACCACCATAACAATGTAAATAAGGAACTTCATAAATTACCAAGATTCCAGCATGAACAAGGTTTGTAACACCGAGGAAGTTAAGAAGGAGAAAGAAAAGATCATTACAACCGACATTGAAAATAGATACCTGTAGCACTCGATAAAGAAGAAAATGAAGAAGATAAATACTAAAAATAAGTGATAAAGAAATTACAACTACGCAGCTCTATGTCAGAGGCCTCTAAAGACATACAGTTTGAAGTCAGAACAGTATTCAAAACCAACAAAAGAATAGTACTGCAGTTAGTAAACATTATACCACTTAAAAACTCACGGGTAGCAAAAATATCATCTGCAGCATCCCTTGTAAGTGTGGACACGTATACATTGGAAATATAAAAAGTCTGAAAACATTAGAACTCAGGATTTGATTGAAGTTTCAATGTGAATTATTAACTTCATGTTTGTCTTTGTTTTAAGTTTCAATATGAATTATTAACGTCATGCTTGTGTTTGTTTGAAGTTTCAATATGAATTATCAACTTGATGCTTGTGTTTGTAAAGTAGTAAAGATAAATGGCGTGGTCGTAAACCGAAGGGTTCTCCACCCTCTTCTCCTAAACATACATAAAAATGGCCACTTTGATACAGTGGAACTGTCGAGGTTTTCGTTCGAATCTCGATGACATTAAGGCCTTGATTGACTCCTATCATCCCGCATGTCTCTTCTTACAGGAAACATTTCTGAAACCTGCTGATACAGTCACCCTTCGGCAGTTTTCCTTGTACTGGAATGACAGGTTGTGTGATCGGCGGGTACATGGAGGGGTGGCACTGTTGGTTGACCAGCATGTGCCCTCCTTCTCCGTGTCCCTCGATACACCCTTGGAGGCTGTAGCCATACGTGTTTCCTTGGGTTGTGCCATCACAGTTTGTTCTCTCTACCTGTCTCCTGGGGAGACTTATAATCAATCGGACCTTGATGCTCTCGTTGACCAGTTGCCACCTCCCTTTTTACTTTTGGGAGACTTAAATGGACACAACCGCCTCTGGGGTGGTGCTGGTATTGATGGGAAGGGTCGTTCCATAGAGTGCATGCTCTCGGATCACAACCTCTCTCTCTTCAATACACTTACTTTCATGCACCTAGTCAGTCTTTTACTGCCATTGATCTCTCAATTTGCTCCCCTGCACTTTTCACTCGTTTTTCTTGGATGGTCGACAGCGATCCTCGGGGCAGTGATCACTTTCCCATCATACTGAGAGAGGTTGGCCATGGTCGATGCCACCCGACCCGAGTGCCACGGTGGAAGGTGGACCAGGTTGACTGGCCATCTTTCACCTCTCTCTCTGAACTTGATCCTGCCTTTGTCTGTCTTCCATCAATAGACGCTTGTATGGTGGCAGTGACTGACTGTATTGTCCAGGCGGCTGTTTATTCTATTCCTAAGACATCGACACGTTTTCCACTGTATCCTCGTCCATGGTTGAGTCC
>NW_013667056.1:224381-233653 GCF_000517525.1 Limulus polyphemus
CCAGTGGATCTGTTAACAGGATGCCCACCTTATGAAGAGTTGCCTGAAAATGTGTCAGAGTTCGTGAAAGTGTTATCGGAAAGGATGGATAATATACACCATCAAGTGTGTTCAAACTTGAAAACGTCTGCTGATTCGATGAAGCTATGTTATGATAAGAAGTCTACTGAAGTAAGCTTTGTACTAAGAGACAAGGTGTGGTTGTATGATCCCAGGAAGACCAAAGGGAAATCTCCTAAGTTGTCATCTCCATGGGAAGGCCCATATGGCATAGTGGATCGTCTCTCAGACGTGACTTTCCGGATAAAATGTGGTCGACGAGGTAAGCCAAGGGTGGTGTATGCCAACAGGCTTTGGTGTTATCACGGTCCAGGATATTTCAGTTGGAATGAAGTGAACAACGGAACAGATGATGCTGCTGCAGACGTGTAACCTGAAAAAGCCACTGTCAAAGAAGAAACTCTACCCGGTTTTGAGAAGGGAAGCATTGAAGCCCTTGATGAAGTTCCTACCACTAGTTTGACTCTTAAGATAATAGGACATTTCCTGATGGAGCAGATGAACCCACCGTGAAGCAGAAGCCAACGAGACAGAGACCAATACGGAAGAAGATACGTCCCATAAAATTAAAGGACTTTATTGAATTTTAATTTTGTATTTATAAATTCTGTACATTTTATCAAGTTATTGTTAATTATCTATTGGTTTAATGTAAGTGGCTATTGTTCAGGACGAACAATACTAAGGAAGGGGCAGTGTTACGACAGCGGAATTCACGTGATGCTGGTAACACGTAATGAGTATCTAGAATGTTCGTGAAGGCTCGAGTGTTTGCCAGACGTCCTCTATTTTGTATATATAAGACCGGCAAGAAGTGATGATATAGAGAATTGCAGATAGAGAGATAGAGACAGATAATTGTATCAAGTGAGCAGTAGTGACCGTAAGTAAAGTGCGTGAACCATTGTGAATTATAGTGTGTGTTTAACTTAAAGTGACCGTGGAAATTTTGTGTATTGAAAAGATGTATTGAGAAAGAATAAACTAGTTTTATTTAAGAAAGGATTTGTATCGCTGAAGTTCCTTGGTAAGATTTTTTATGGGAAATTAACAAACGACCAGAGATGTAACAGTATAAGATTGACATTGAAGTACAATTAACCTTTTTACCTGGAAAAAAGCTGGGTCAACTGCTGTCCAAAAGGTATACAGATAATGATACTTCAGAAAATGTGTATGCAATTGAATGTATAGATTGCAAAAACTTTTATATTGGTAAAATAAGCAGACAACTTTCTACTCGTTTGCGTAAATATTTAAAATCTCCATCTCATGTTTTCGAACACATCTAGGAAAAATCATTCTTTTGATATTTCTCGGGTAAAAATCCTCAACAGAGAAGACAACATTAGTACACTAAAAATAAAACAAGCCCTATTGACCAAACACATAACCCTATTATTAACAAATACAAAGGTGTTAATTTATATCCATTTTAATCGCTACCTTTTCTCGTGTATACACACGAATTTCAATAGTTAGACACAGGCCTAAAGGCTTTATTTATTACTAGCTGGAGTACCCATCCCCAGGACGGAAGTTATGTAAATTCATGATTAATGAAAGGTTATCTTAGGACATGAAAAGTTGCTTCCCTTTTATGTAATTATAAAAACTGCAAAACACAAAATGTAGAACCGCAAGTTTGTATGTATCTACCCCTGAACACAATGAATCTTTATACCAAATTTGATGAAGATCCATTCACAGAAAGTGAGGTAGTGGTAAAAAACGCCCATGAAAACAGCAATAGTTCCTCATCTACTCAAGGCAAGAGCTGAAGTCTGTTGCTCAATATCATAGGCTCATTATAATTAAATGCACTACTTTTAAACCCTAATAGTACTCTTTGTAACTTCTTGAAAGTCATTGTTAGCTGATGTATCCCTTGCATGTAAAAGCTTGAGCTCCTTTTGAAATTCTGCTGGCATTTCCCACAGTATGCCCTTCTGTTTATCTATTGCCTCTACTTTAATTTGGATAGCCTCCAACCTACAAACTCTACATACAAATTGCCCTTCTTCACTACCAGCTTCCTTGAAAGTACACACCAGCTAACGCTGAAGATCCATCATCCACATGAGGTGAGGTAGTGGTAATATGGTCCATAATGATGCAACACACACAGGGGATCAAATTTTCAGCCATTGTGCTTCTACTTCAGGGTTGCTATTTACATGAACAGTACTTGTAATTAAACATACTATTAGGATAGCGGAAGTCAAGGACGCTGGTAACACGTGATGAGTATCTAGAAGGTTCCTGAAGATACTAGTGCGTTCTAGACGCCCTCTGTTCTTGTATATAAGCGCGGCAAATAAAGCGAGACAGTTAATTGGAATTGGAATAGCAAATAGAGAGATTGAAGATATAGACACAGTTAATCGAGTCAAGTGAGCGGTAGTGACCTTAAGTAAAGTTCTTGAGTCGTTGTAAATTATAGCGTGTGTTTAAGTTATAGTGACTGTGGAAATTAAGTGTATTGCAAAGTTGAATTGAGAAAGAATAAACTAGTTTTATTGAAGAAAGGACTTGTATCGGCTGAAGTTTTTCGGAAAGAATTTCTACGGAAAATTAACAAACGAGAACAGAGATGTAACAATACTATCACCTATTGATAAATGTCAGACTATGTATTCTATAAATTGTATACAATAAATCTATTCTAGTTCAACTTACACGTGTTTTGATCAAGTGGGTGTCTTAGAATTACATGTAAGCTTGATATAGCTTAGGGCCTCATAAGCTTGATATAGCTTAGGGCCTCATCATGTCATAATCCGGCCTCGACTGTCTTGTTGTATGTCCATGTAACTACTTCGCAGGGTTTGGATGGATCTTCACCAAAACTGGTATGGAGGTTCATTGGGTTCATGCGGGGGTACATACAAATTTTCAGTTTTGTGTTTTGCGGTTTTTATTGGCGTTTTTGACCACTATCTCAACTCCTGTGGATTGAGCTTCACCAAATTTGGTGTGGAGGTTTATTGGGTCAATGCAGGGGTACATACAAATTTTCGGTTTTGCCTTTTTATGGGCGTTTTCGTGTTTTTTTCCCACTACTTCGCCCCCTGTTGATGGAACTTCATCAAATTGGGCATGAAGGTTTGGTGGGTCCATGCGGAGAGACATGCAAACTTGCGGTTTCGCATTTTATGTTTTGCAGTTTTTAATGGCATTTTTTACAATTACATATAAGTAAAGTAAATTTTCATATCCTAAGATAAATTTTCATTAATCATGAATTTACATAACTTCAGTCCAGGAGACAGGTACTCAAGCTAGTTGTAAATATTGTTTATGCAATGTCATACTCCACCTGAACGCGAAAACTTTAAAAAATCCATTTGGGAACCATATTGTCATTAGACAATTTGTTAAAATACACTGAAAATATACAGAGTATTTATGAAATTTATGTATACAGGATTAACAAAATGCTTTGAAATATACATAATTTAGTGGAGTATTATTTTTTGTGATTTGATTGTTGTGCAAATCACATGTGCCTCTACAGAAAAAATCACGAAGGAATCCTCAATATCCTTGAAATTCTTTCACGTAGGATTAGAGTAAATTATTCTGTGAGACTTTTTTCTCTCTCTCTTTTATAAGCCATAGTTTTGTGTACCAGAAATACCAAGCGTTGGACGCACGCATACCGGATTCGATTTTATTACTCATCAGGATCTTTAGCAGCCTACCCTCAAACTGAAATTCTTTTGAGCAGGATTAGAGTGAATTAATCTATGAGGCATTGTGCGTGGTCAAATATATCAATCGAAAGGGTTTGACCTCCTAAGTCCAAAACTGTAATTAGATCTCAAATCGGTGAAGAGATGACGGAGCTATGAGCTAAAAGTTTTTACTTGAAAAAAATAACTCGTAGCCATTCTGTGAGCCGCTATGTCGCAGCTAAAAAGTTCTACAGACAAGGTTATAACTGACCGATGGTCCTTTTCTCACGAGAAGAACATTCTCAACAGAATGAATACAGGACCTATATATAGTTTCATTTTTTGTTACATGTACATGATGAGGCCCTAAGCTATATCAAGCTTATGAGGCCCCCAAAAAATAAAAATAATTTTTATTCCAACAAAAGGAATCAATAAATATAACAATGAATGCTAATTTATTTTTGCTGTGTGGAATCTGCTGAGAAATAACATAATCATACCCTACTATTAAATGAGTATGGACTACTGTTTCTTGATATCCTTTATTCATGAACTATGACATCTAGAATGATGGAGATCTGAAACATATACATATGAAAAGGTGAGTAATGGAATCAAACAATAATCAGTCATATACATTCAGCTAATGCATTAGTACAGATTAGACGTGAATAAGATAGAGACAATGCTACTTACAACGTAAATAAGATGGAACACTACTATGATTATTGATCGATGGATTACAGATGACGTAAGCAAGAAAGGGGGGCTAACAATATAATGTCCAAATAATAATTCACAGTAAAAGGGAAGTAACTGATAATGTATATTCCTCTAACTATAATATAACTAAAACACATGCCTTGCAATATATGTTTGCAGCATTATTTTTTTACCACAGATACTTTTGTCTTTGGATGATTTTAAAATTATATCTATGGAATCTTTTTATTCACAACACAACAGAATTATCACAGATCAAGTATGTTAACTAAACGCAAGTAAAAACCAGGTTCATTATATCTATTTGCACAACACATTAATTTTCGAAATAAAAAAAATTCTTGGGCGATTTTTTTGGAGTGCAAATTTTGGAAGCTAATTTACTTTTGCATATAGACACAATGACGAATTTCCAAAGAAATAACAATCATACCTCGCTCTAGTATAACTAAAGTATGAAACATATGCCTTGCAATATACTGTACGTCTGCATTATTATCATTATATTTTTTTAAACTGAGATACATTTGTTTTTGGATTATCACTAAATTGTATGTATGAAATCCACAATAGAATTATCACAGATCACTTATAATAACTATATACAAATAACAAACCAGGTTCAGTATATCTATATCTGTTTACACATCACATTCATTTTAGAAATAATAATAAAAATTATTGCGTAATTTTTGGAGAGCAAAGTCATTGATGATATCCTCAAATGATGAGGTACGAAGTTTATCACTCTCAATGCACATAATGATTAGGGCAGATAGCTTTTCTTGCAGCAATGTTGTCTGCAGTTCATTCTTGATGATTTTCAGTCATGAGAATGACTATTTACCCGAACAGTTTCTTACCATTAGACTCAAAAATAGCCGCAATGTCGTTTCTACATTAAGGAATGCCAAGTGAATCTTGTCTCGAGTGATGGCTTGATAGAGGTCCTGTTGATTTAAGTGATTTCAGTTATATAAGCATGGAAGTGCTTTATTTCCCCAACTAGGTTAACATCAACATCTTCAGGATAGTCTTTCATCAGAAGCTTTACATTTTCACACAGTTGATTTTCCGAGGTATCTAAAGTAGTCAAAAACATAAACTTCCTTGAAAGACTTTCGTATATGGTTGTCCTTTTCTTCAAGTTGGTTTCAAGTGCATCCATCATGGGAATAAAGGATTTCACCTGAAATTTGCCTCTTGGGAAAAGTGTTTCATCAGCATCAATTTCTTTTTTCAGATTTTTTCCATTTGTTTACACACTTGTAGCCTACATTAGGTAGGATTTATTTTGCTTTTTGCTCAATTATGTCAAAACTTTCACAAAAAATGAGACAGAGATGTGTAAAGTTTTGAACATGTGCTAAGTTCAATCTTATAGTACTTTGCTGATCTTGTGAAACTGGTCTAACAGACGATTCCACAGTTCTAACATGTGGGCCCTGCACCATGGCTATAATGGGTGCACCTGTGGCTCACATTTCCTTCCTTCACTTGATCATATAAACCTCGGGGCAACCACTTGTAAGGTCAATCTCATAGTACTTTGCTGATCTTCTGGAACTGGTCTAACAGACGATTCTAACATGAACACAAACTTTAATTCTTCCATTTTCTCATGCGCGTCCAGATTCCCCCGTCAGAAACACCTCTTTGACACCAGATGGGAAGCACGTGAAGAGGGAACTTCAGCTGTTGTACAGAGTTATGGTTCCATTATTGATGCTCTTAATTATCTTCATACTGATGACAGTGAAAATGGTAATATAAGGAGAGAGGCTGGCATTCTAAAAATGATTTCAGAACTCAAATTCGATGACGAGGAACCCACGTTGAGACTAATAATGGTTGGAGACGGCTTGAATGGGTAATGAAGAAAAACTTTAATATAAGTTGAACATAACAGCAAATGTACAACGTTTCGACAAGGTTTTGTCATCATCAGGTACCTTGCACATGAAACGCTGTACATTTGCTGTTATGTTAAACTTATATTAAAGTTTTTCCTCATTAACCATTCAAGCCGTCTCCAACCATTATTGATTTCAGAACTGCCCAGCGTTTTGTAGAGGTAGAGAAAAATGTGTAAATTTGGTTCACAATAGCAAAACAATTGACTGCATCTAGGCAACAATCAATTGCAGTACAACCAACAAGATTCGATGAATGTCCGACACATGTAATATATATATGACATACTTATTTTTTCCAAAAGTTTTTGCTGCATTCCTTTGTACCTTCCAGCCATGTTGGCTGCGTTATCGTATGATTGTCCTCTACACTTACTGAAGTCAAGTTTGCAGTAATTTCCTAGATAATCTAGCACTATGTTAACCAAATAGTCACCACTGTGGTTTTCTGCTTCAAGAAATGTTAGAAAGCGTTCGGTGGGAAAACCTTCATCAGGTGACACATATCTTACAATAACATTTAATCGATCAACATGCGACAGATCTGGTATAGAGTCAACAGACAAACTGAAGTATCTTAAACCTTTTTTTAAGTTGATCCTCTCATTTTTTTAGCCATAAACTGGATGAGTTCATCACATATTGTTTTAGACAGATATGAAGCCCCCCCCCCCAGTAGCACAGTGGTATGTCTGCGGACTTACAATGCTAGAAACCGGGTTTTGATACTCGTGTTGGGCAGAGCACAGATAGCCCATTGTGTAGCTTTGTGCATAACTTAAAACAAACAAACAGATATAAAGGTTTTCCAGATCCACTGCTTCCATAATGTTTCATACGGTTAAAAAGAAATGGATCAAATGTAGCAATAAGTTCTATCAAGCCAAGAAAATTGCCATTATGTGGTGAGCCAAACTTTTAATTGCTTTCTCTAAAAGCTAGGCCACGTTCTGCTAATGTGCACACAACTGCAACAACACGTTGAAGTACATGTCTCCAATACTCTTGCTCCTTTTTCATCTGTTCCTCCTGGTGTGAAATCCAAGGTCAATCCACGTTGCCTCATCAAGAAAGTGAGCAAAGCTTTTCTGTGACCCTCAGAATTCTCGTGATTTTGAATTAAACCCTTCATTAGCCAGCACTGTCGACGATGTTGAGAAGAGTGTGCAGACAAAGCAGTAAACTCAGCCAGTTGTTATAGAGTATACTAGCCATTCTCGACTGTATTTTTCACCATTAACTTTTGTTGAATGAAAAAGACTCCTTGAACAGTATCTAATTTGGTTTTTAAATGAACAATTTGATTTCTCAAATGGGCCTCCCCAATTATGACACTCTGAGGGGCATTTTTGTATCCAGTATGAAAAATAATCGTCAGTTAAGACACCCCAGAGAACAACATCACTGGATTTAATGTTTATATTTTCTTCAACTTTAGTTCCAGGCTTTGTAACAACAGTAACATTCTCAGTGTCAGATTTACTAATCACATTTTCATTATCTAACCTAGTAGAAGAGGTCGATGCTTTTGATTGTTGAGCTTGCTGTTGCTGGCTCACTATCTTGAGTACAGGGTTCGTCCTTTGCTAAGTTATATCTCTCTCATAAATAAACATGCGTATCCAAGGGTGAATATTTACCCAGCTAGGCTGACTTTAAAGGGAAGTGATATGGGTGCTCTACGTGTGAGTCAGCTGACACTCCTGATGTAGTAGTTACGCAGCTGGAACCAGCAGGCTACTGGTATTCCACATGTACTGTAGGGATGAAATATACCTTGGAAGTAGACAATTATCATGTGAATAGCAGCAGCAGGAATCCACACTTTTTGAAAGTTGTACTATATGGCAATGTAAATTCTGTAAATTTCTGAACTTCAAAATAATTTGCAGATTAAGCATTTTGCAATAAAATTTCGCATTTGATAACCACAGTTTTATTTTCTTTAGAGGTGGCAAGGCCCCTTGCATAGTGAGGCCCTAAGCTGTAGCTTACTTAGCTTATGCGTAAATCCGGCACTACATAAGACCTATTTAAAGTAGGCCTATTTCAAATCTAGCGGCTTTGAAAATTAGCATTTATCATCAAATTGAATGAAATAGTTATTTAGTAACAGGGGCGTATCTACGGAAAATAGCGCCTATGGCAAACAATGAAGTGGCGCCTCTGTCCAAACATCTGACACCTATCCTTTAGATAACTTTACCATAATATCAGCTCAAAAATACAAGCCAAGCTCGTTAATTTTTTAATTAACAAATTATGGCACTACATGAAAATTACAACTGCACCTTCCTTGATTTTACTGATGCAAATTGATTTATGATGTGCTCAAAGTCAGTTGTTTTCAGTTTCTTCTCTTTCTACACTCAGTCGAGCAAGATCACAGAGTCTGCCTTGACCCATGAAGGCTCTCAAATACGAAAGTATTAGTTTTAACTTGCTGAATGATCTCTTACAGCTGGCGATGGAAACTGTGATGGTTAGCATTATCTGAATAGCAATGCGAAGATTGGGGAAGATGCTCTCATCTCCGTACTGAACAATAAATTCGAGAAGCTCTTCAGATCTTGATATTTTCATGTTGGCCCAACTTGATAGCAACATTCTGCAATCCAAAATTTCTTCATATAGCTGTTGTCCATCAACATCAGAGCTGTTCAATTTGCCCAAATGTTCGCACTTCTTCTTTTTGTCGTTACTGTCGGCGCCGTAACACATTCCCTCGACATCGAGGAGGAACTCAAACTTGGCGTCAATGTCGTGCAAACGAGCGAACCTTTCGTCCATTTATCTGTGAAGACAGTCGAGTGTTCCCTTCATGACTTTTTCATTTCTCTTTGGCTGTTGACCAAGCGTCTCTCGGGTTGTCATTCGTTTCTTTCGTCTCTGACGT
>NW_013667056.1:233992-235960 GCF_000517525.1 Limulus polyphemus
CTTCAATATTCCATCTTGACAGTAGACCGGATCCTTCTTCGAGTGACTCACTGACCACACTTCTCTTTCATCATCAAATGATCTCTGAGGGCTTTCAAATCCAGGGCACCATCGTGGAAGTTCATGCTAGGATTCTGCAGCCTCTTTTGAATATGGTCAATGTGAATGAGTTCTTTGTTCCAAAATCCTAACAAAATCGTAACTCAACTTGCAGTTATACAGCTGCCTTGCGTTACTTCTTGTTTCACTGGTCTCGTTTTCATTGTCTGGATAACTTGAAGTATCTCCTCAAGGTACTTGTTAACGGGCTTCACTGCTTCTGTCCTTGCACTCCATCTGGTTTCGGACTGCGACTTAACAACCACAGGCGCGGCGTTTTTGAGTTTTTCCCAGCACTGTGTTGAACGAGAGAAGAACACGTAGAGAGCTTCGATGATTCCAAAAAACGTGATCATCACTGTATCCTGCTTGGCTGCATGTTCACCCACCAAGTTGAGTGAGTGATTGTGGCAATTCACAAACACTGCCAGGTTGTTTTTCTCACTTATTCTTTGATGAACACCACTTCTGTGTCCAGCCATCACAGCAGCGTTGTCATAGCACTGTGACCAACAGTCTTGTAGCTCCATTTCGTCCTTCTCTAGCTGTTTCAAGATATCTTCAACATGCGCGGTTTTTCTTGGGGAAACATTTTAACTAGGCATGCTTATGCAGGTTCTTGGTCAAGAAAGTGTAATGGTCGTACATACAAACAAGCAGAATAATAGCATAGATATTGTAGGCTGTAGCACTAACACAGTGTCAGTAACACTAACAGCGTACAAATAATATTTTAAGTAGTTAAAAAATTTAATTCTGTAATTTATTTAAATTAAAATGAAAGTATCAACTCCTTATTTCATTTTATAATTTAGAATGTTTAGAAAGAAGTTCTTATAAAAATATCGCACTAAGACTTGTATTACGTAAGATATTTAGTTGTTAGACTATACTATTATTACTAGTAATACTAGTCTATAGTAGTTGAGTACTACTAGTACTTCTGCTAGGTCCACTAATTTGTAAGACAAATTGTACTGTTACTATTAGTATTACTAGTTTAATGAGGTAACTTATAGTTTAGATGTATATTAGCTTCTCTTTTTTATGGACGTTATTACTTTTATCCGTTCATGAATATTTCTGTTATTTAGAAGCATAATGATTAACACCCGAATTAGAGACTTTTCGAACCTAAGACTGGTGTAAAGTTATATATATAGCTTTTCACACACGATTTGTACACGTTACCATTCCTATGTTCACTTCAGAATCTTGAATCTTTATACACTTGTTGCATTTCAAAATTTAGCTACTCTTAGCAAAATATAAAATTGTTATTATTTGAAAATTGTACTTTAAGTACAGTAAACAGTTAATTGATAATTGTGCATTGTTTTGTTATATATATATACTTGTGTACCTGCAGATGAGTCTGTCTTAATTCATTTTTTGTTTTATTTCAAATTTGAGATACTTATAATTAAATGAAAAGACTGAATGGGGATATGTACAGTATACTTCATACCACAACATATTCAGGTTGTCATGAATGTGCTGACATGATATTGTTTTAATTAGCTGTATATTTTTAATGTAATTTGTTTGTTAGCTAGTTAGCTCTGGTTTTAATGATAACATTAAAATTGGAAGGTTTAACTAGCTTATAAATTCTAGAAACTCTTCATTTGACGCCGTGACTTGAGGTTTCTAGCGTATTTAGAAGTACATTTCATATATGAGATTTTTATGAAGAAAGATTGATTTTTTAAGATGGCCGAGGCACGGCCGCCGTGTCCCTAAACAAGTTTGTTTGTTTGATTTTTGAATTTCGCACAAAGCTACACGAGGGTTATATGCACTAGCCGTCCCTAATTTAGCAGTGTAAGACTAGAGGGAAGGTAGCTAGTCATCACCACCCACCGCCAA
>NW_013667056.1:236944-240917 GCF_000517525.1 Limulus polyphemus
GAATAGTGGGATTGACCGTCACTTTATAACGCCCCCACGGCTCAAAGGGCGAGCATGTTTGGTGTGACGGGGATTCGAACCCGCGATCGCCTGGCCATGCCGGGCCAACTACTAATAATTTAACCTGATTTATAACCTACCTATAATTTATAAACCTAATTTAAGCTAATGGATCAAAAGTCAAGTAAACAAGTTAATCCTTAAAACACGAAGAAACAATTAACTAGTATTTATTTTTGTTTAATAAAACAATATTTAACCTGTTTTAATTATAACTAAGCCTAAAGTACTGTTACACATCATAATTAATGTTATAGTATAACTAAGCTCTAATTTAAATTTAATCCTACTATTTTTTTTCAACAATCTTACTAAGTCTTGTTATTCTTTTGTTATTTAACCAAAATTGTTATAAATAATATTCAAAAATCTATAGCAGTATAAAAGCTTAATTTCCAACGTCTTTATTTAGTTCTCTATTCCGTAGCGCCCTCTAACTTAGGAATATGAGAATTAAGGTTAAGGATTATAGTTTTTTGAAGTACACGGTTTTATGAGATTTTAGAAGCCTTAGGAGATATTCAAATATTAAGCAAGCAATGTTTCTTTCTTTTTGATATCCCAATTTCATACAGGTCTTAACTTTTTAAGACAGATCATAACCCCCTAATTCATTTCTTAATATTGACTGATCAGCCTCCATAACTAACCCTGTAATATAAATAACATAAAGTTAAACAATAATTATATGCTTTAATAAACCAGATGACTTACGTAGGCATTAATTATACAGTCAATGGTGGTATTCTTCAATGCAAGCTGCTGACATTTAGCAGATTATGACGAAAACATCTTTAAAATTCTAAGTAAAATATTTCCTTTTCAATAGACAGTTCTGGTATTTATTTGGTCTAGTACATACCTTAATATACATGCAAAATATAACTAAACAAGTTATTCTACAGTTAGATGATACATATACTATGTTTGCATATATTCCAGTTATTAAAGATCTTTTGAATCCAAATTGAAACATGCTAAAATGCAATAAAGTTTTTCTGTAGACTTCAATTGGTTTACTATAAGTACTGCTATGTGAAAACTGATCATGACACCCTTTACCCCCATTGGCATCCACAGAAATTTCTCCAAGGGGGCCAAAGTCTAACGCAACATAATAAATATACATGTATATATACTGAATGAATAAAGAAAGAAATATGTTTCTCATTTTCCAGGGGTGCAATTTCCCTCCTCCCCTCCAGGAGCAAATACCCATGCCTACCCCCTGTAACACATTTAGAGACCCCCCCCCCACTCTCTAACTAACATTATATAATTTTTGAATGATCCTCTACTGAGTGGTAATTCCAGCAAATTCCAACTGGAAATTTAAGCTGTTTTGATTAGGTGGGAATTTCTAGTTTTGATGGGATTAATGTTGCTAAATGTTGGTTTAACTAAACTTAGCACTATTTTTAGAAAATTATACTATATCTTGTGTGTGTGTATATTTGATCTAGATTAAAATACATTATGTAGTTTGTTTTTTTAATGTAAATATTACACATGATTTTATGAACAAAGATTCTTAAATTATTTTAACACAAACTCTTTTTGTACATATTTACACAGTTGTCATCTGACAATTTAATACTACTTAAAAACAAAGCAAACTTTTATTTTGCACTAGAATGCAAATTTTTAAAAAAGGATGATCATCCTAATATACTTGTTTTAAATTCTTAATCTCATTCAGATGTTCAGTTTGATTTTTAATGAGTCGCTTTGTAAGTTTGATGTTAATTGCTAATGATTCGTCATTATTAATTGTTCACAAAGTAAAGCAGATATGAAATAAAACTAAAGACTTAAATAGATTTCAGATTAATTAACACCTAGTAAAGCATGGCATGTTGAGAGTTGAGTACCTTTAATTATTTTATTAGATGCATACTTGACTTGGTTGTTAATGTAATTTAAAGTTGCAAGCAACTTTAAGGTGGCCAAATTGTGATTGTTACAAAATGTGTGTTTACATTCAGTATCTGGATGATTTTGTGCAAAAGGTAGTGCCAGTGAAAAACACCGAGGCATACATACTATAAAGGTAGTGCCAGTGAAAAACACTGAGGCCTACATACTATAAAGGTAGTGCCAGTGAAAAACACCAAGGCCTACATACTATAAAGGTAGTGCCAGTGAAAAACACCGAGGCATACATACTATAAAGGTAGTGCCAGTGAAAAACACTGAGGCCTACATACTATAAAGGTAGTGCCAGTGAAAAACACTGAGGCCTACATACTATAAAGGTAGTGCCAGTGAAAAACAACGAGGCATACATACTATAAAGCTCAAATTATTCTATTAGGGTGTAAGTATATATCTTGCTCTGTGTTACCTTTTTGTTGTAACGTAATGTAAACATCCCATTCATATCTTCAACAAGCATTATTGTAACTAGCAGAAATACCCGCTTTCCGGGCAGGTATAACTGCTAGTTCCTGCGGAAGGCTATTGGGCCTGTGGCCTTTTCTGGAATTGTCTGACAGTTCTACAACAAAGTACTCATACTTGACATTCAATAACGTTCACCATCTATGAGAAAAAGGATTTTATTGAAATTTTATTTAAAAATGAGCTACATTCACAGCACTACATCACAGAGTAGATTTTATTGAAGTATTTCTTTGTAAATGCAGTTATCAATGAAAGTGCCTTGCTCTTCTCTTGCAACACTTGTGAGATTTTCACTAAAGAAAAACTAATAATTTTTTTTAAGTTTGTTTTAGATTACATAAATTTCATATATATAGCTCAATAACTTTTTGTGTACTTATTCGTCAGTAATTTTGATCACTTTATGAATGATCATTTACTTAATTTCTTGGATAAAACATGAATTTGTCTCATGAGAAAAATAAAATTCTGTTTCGAAAAAGAAGGAAAGAATTTTAAAAAATGTTGGCGAGATAGTTTTTTAGTCTTACTAATTTTGTCTGTGGATTTTCAATAATATGTCAGTTGAAATACCTGTAGTAAAATAAGATTAAATGAGATTTTTGTGGTTTGGTGCATGGTGTTTATTTAACCAGGAGTAATTGATTGAGGCTTTTAAATAACAGAATATTAATATTATGTATATATATATATTATATTAATATTATACTCATCTTACAACTGAACAAAAATATTAGGCAAAATTGACATACAAATTATTTTATACTTCCATATGGAAGTGATATATCTGCAGTGCTTGTGTAAAAATCAATTTGAAAGATTATACAAGTTAAAGAATTACTATTTTAGAAAGGTTGTAATATATTGTTTTAGTGATTGTTCATAAAGTTCTGATGGGAAATAAAACATTAATATCAGTTCTTCTGACTACTACTGCATGTATGAGAAAATAAATATAAAGTATGTATAAAGGTAGGCCCTATTAAGACATTTTACTTTCTGTAACAGGGGAGTTGGTATATGGAATACATTGTTAGAATATGTTACCTGACAAGAGTTTAGAAAACCAGGTTAAGTAGTTAGCACACAGGATCAACTACAAAAGTTGTAATATTTTCAAAATGAGACCCAAAACTCAAACGCTTACTGACTATTCTTCTTCAAGAGTTTAGAAAAGTTAGTTTTGAAATCGAGTTTGGTTCGGTGGATAATTTGTTTTAGAGATGGTTGGGAGTTAACTTCTGATTGTTTTGATGGGTTACTTATTGTTACGTCTCCGTGTGTTAATTAATTTTCCGTAACTTCGTTCCGACGAAACTTAAGCGACACAAGCCTTTACTTAATAAAACTGGTTTATTCTTTCCGAATATTACTTAACCGATACACTCAACAATCGCGCTAAACAAACGCTATAGCAACGAACGTCAATAATACTCCGACCGTAGATCAATTATTCACTATCTATCCACACATTACATTCCCCTCTTTTATATACCAGCGTAACCTATTT
>NW_013667056.1:241717-253629 GCF_000517525.1 Limulus polyphemus
TATTTTTACAAGAAAAACTTCCAACTAAATTATTTTAGACAGATGTGATCTTGATGAAACAGAATAAATTGCATATTTTTCCAAAAGCTGCCATTTGTAAACTGAATGCAACCAATTTTGTAGTTCATCTCTGGGCCAAGAAGAATTTATGCCTTTACTAACAGTAAAAGATACGTTTACAGACTAGACAAATATTAATTAGGTCAAATTATGGCAGGACAAAATATTGTGCGTGTGTACTTGAAAACCAATTTTCTCATTATTTTATTGGTATGTAACAAATTTATACTTTGTTTCAATATTAGAGATTCTGATTTTTAAAAATATTGGAATAAAAAGAAAGCCTTTCATTATAATGGTAATAAATAGTATGTTGTTGAATTAGTACTAAAAATTACTATTCATACGTTCTACTTACAGATAAATGAGTACAACTACTTTTAAGTTGATATTATAATTGAAAAACAATTGCAGGCTCATATTAGCCACAATAAATGACCAGGCAATGAAAATGTCATCACCATAGACCAGCAAAAGAAATAAATATTTAAAGTTTGTGAAAGATCTTACCGTGACTACCTGGGATTATGAACAAGTAAAAAATCTAAGTTTAGAAGGAATCAATTGTAATAGCACCAAAATGGAAGCAAAAGAGCCACTAACTTCCTAAAAGTATGAGCTTTAAAAAGTAAGGTATAGTTATTTTTATATGGTATTATGTAATTATTTTTGCTTTGCTTTGTAATAGTATTTTAAGATGTTTTAGTTATTTTGTCCAAACTTTCTTATCTTAGTATTTCAAATTATATTTTTTATTACTAAAGGAGATGTTAAAGTTTCACATACGAAATTTTAACAATGTCCAGATAGCTATCAAATGTTTCTTAAGAAAAAAAATTATATATTCAATCTGTTATTTTCCCCTAACGAATCTCTGTACGGGTTCGGTAGATTTGACCGATCTTGTAACCACAATAAAAAATTAGGAAATAAATATAAATTATGCCTCTTTCGTTCCAGAATGACAACAAATTATAACACGAGAAAATAAATGTTTAGACTAAATAGCTTAAATTTCGTAACATTATACATTTATATATATTTATTATTTTTATTATACTGACCTTTCAGCAGTACCTTGCTAACAATACAGAAGTTACAATAACGCGGCACATGTGCTCTCATGTTACCGTATCCAATAGAATGATATAAAACTGACCTTTAGTCTTTACAAAGTGACCTGTCTTGGCTGTGTTTTAGTAAGCTAGTATTTTGTAAAATAAAGTCACATTTCCATTATCATACATTATATATGTATATAGATTATTACATTTAAATTAAACTTATTTGTCTTAAAAGGTAGAACAGTAAATAAAGAAGTAAAGCAAACAATTATCTCTTTTTAGTTTTGTCCTTTGTAAGTTTGTTGCTGCTTGACGTAGGATATGAAACGAAATAATATTTTTTAGGTTTTATATATATATAGTTTAATAACCAAAAAATCATAAATTACTATATATATACCATAGAATTCCACTATAATTTATCAAGCGTAGTAACTAAGCTGTATTTGGGTCTAAAAAATATGAAATTTCGAGCAGACTAAAGACACAACCTTACCTCCTTCAAATCCTTGTTTGACAGAAATAGATGGCGTCCTAACACATTAAAATGGCTGAGAAAGCCACTAGGGGGATATTCTGAGCTTTTTGAATTAAGTGTATATAAGGGACCGTTTCCAAAAATGGAAAGAGGTTAGCGGGGCCACTGTGTTTGATTCCTTACATGAGTGATATATCAGCAGATAGATAAGATATGAGGTTATTATTTTATATTAAAGTTTGTCAATATCGGTAATTTGAGTTCCTATTCGTACGAAATTATAGACTTAGTATTTTGACATGACAAACATCTAATTTGAACCAGTGTTGCATTCAACGTACCACGTGACACACAAAAATCGATGTTTAACTCTGGTTTTTAATATTTATCTATACATTTAGTATAATACTAAAATTTTGAATGATAATCTACAGTTTGATACAAACAGTAGTTAAATAAAATTTTGAATATCAATCAACAAACGCGATGACATGGCCTTTGACCCGTGACACGTCTGGAGACCAATTTACAGCATTTTTATATCACACACACACACAAAATACAAAATAGCTCTCTTGCTCTGACAGTTTCATTCCAAAACCTTTAAATATAACTTTGTGTTAGGCCCTCTTAACCTTCTACAGGCTATTGATTACGTTGTCATATTTTGATTATTTTTACATATAACTGTACAATTAACATAACTAAAACATAGCTATAATCTCAGACTCATACCAATTTCGGTTTCAGAGTTACAACGTGTTTCATTTAAGGAACATTGGAGGATTAGTGATAAGATAGTGAAAATACAACCTCATAACTTTCTAAATCTAAATTTATTCAATGATACATATGTTCAACTTACGTTTCTCTTCAATGCTTTTCATTCTACTAAAGTTTATAATATATACAAGAAACACTGTAAACTAGGTGTTCTGTATAAGCACTGAACTTAGGGGTGGTGGTAGATCTCGAAACACTGCTTGTCCCTTTCAGCATAAAGCCGAACATTGCACTTTTTGCACATATTGTTTGGAAGGAATAACCATCACTACCACAAAGGCTCCAATCTTATATCGAAACTGAACTGGTTTTCCTCTAATGAACATTTTGGCACTATGACAACCAAAGTATATTACCATGGACTCATTCACACTGAGCAACTTATGGAACACACCAAACTGTACAATAGAAAAATCTTGTCTCCATGAGCTAGATTCTGGTTATCAGTGAAATTGCATGTATTTCTTGATTTCAAGAAATCTCTTTTTACTCATTGTGTTGTACACAATCGGCACGCCCAAATCAGGCTGAGTTGACCAATAATGATGCTCTTCAGGCATACTGTGGTAGCCTGATAGAAGTAGAACACCCAGAAAGTTACAAACATCTTTTTGTAAAGCATGGAAGTTCGGGTTGTTTTTGTCACGGTTGGCATACAAAGTTTGTTTGTTCAGTGATAAGGTCCAACATGCCCATAAAAAGATTCGGCATCCATGACCTATAAATCAGAGTTTTGAAATTGTTGTTGTTTTCTCCTTTATCTATTATCATAAACACTTCACGAAGACTTGTACATGTTAACACTTGTAAGTTTATTACACGAATAATCGGCTGTTGGGTGAGCGCCACTTTTATATCTTTCGGTATACCAGTGGCATCACCATTCCAATGTTCCACAAATGGAACATTGAGATTTTCCTCAAATTTTCAATGACTAAATATTGAAAAACAAAACCATACATGTTGCAGTGGCATACTAGCATATGTTAGTTAAATTGTAGTATTCAACAAAATTAGTGGCATACTAGCATATGTTAGTTAAATTGTAGTATTCAACAAAATTAGTGGCATACTAGCATATGTTAGTTAAATTGTAGTATTCAACAAAATTAATTTGAACCCTTATCATTTCTGTATGGCACATATTATTGGATGTGGGTGAAAACTGCTTTTTTGTTATACTTTTAGTGTATTTATCAAGCTTTTAATACTTGACCAATTTTGTTCATTTCTCTTACACAGATGAGGACATGTGTTATCAATACATAGAAAGCGCAAGTAGTGCTGGAATTAAATTTGCAGTTCTAGGCTCTTTAAATAGGATGATTTGGTAGGAAAAAGGTTAATAAAGTGTACTTTTCTTCTATCTGTATCCATTCTAAAATAACCTCAAAAAATGAAAATCCTACAAAGTAATGGTTATCCCATACATATTATTCAAACCCTGACATGCAAATAAAATATCCGCTGAAACTGCTTCAAAATGTCCACTAAAATTGGTTAATCCTTTCTTTAGCAAAGAGAACACTCTTCTGAGGTCCCAAATCCAAACAATAAACATTATCCACCAGTAAGATTACAAATCTTTCATAATAATTTAGAACCAAAGACTTTCTGCCTACCCCTATATCTTTAGAGATTGTTTATAAATTTACTTGTAATGATTATAAACCCATCTATACTGAGAAACTATATTACTTAATGACATGGTCTTATAAAAAGAAAGCCTATGAATCAAAGAAAGTTAATAAACTCCCAACCGTAAAATATAACAAAGTTCCTTCCAGCTATCTTAATTTTAGTTTATAATTTTCTGTTTTACTATATTATATAAGCATAAATGGTTGTTTATCTAACTGTTCTCTGTCACAGATTGTAACATATATTTATGATAGGTAAGCTGGTATTTCTGTATTTTGTGTAATAATTTTAATTTGTTTTGATCATAGCTCAGGGACGATGGAATTTGTAGCTTCCAAAATGTATGATGACAGAAGTGTTTGTTGCTGTAGCTGTGATGTTTCAGGTGTAATTTTGAAATTATAACAGAAATTCCAAAGTAGTATTTTATATGGCTCCAGTTAATCTTTAACACACAATTCTACGTGGCCTTTATGTTGTCATTCTCCTGTGAAAGTTAGTATAAATGTATATTTCACTTCTAGCAGCACCCCAGTGGCACAGCGGTATGTCTGCGGACTTACAACGCTAGAATCCGGATTTCGATACTCGTGGTGGGCAGAGCACAGATAGTCCATTGTGTAGCTTTGTGCTTAATTACAAACAAACAAACTTCTAGCAAGTTTGTTCTCAAATTGCATTTCTGTTTCTAATCCTAAGATGGTTGGATTCAATAATAGCTCTTTTAATTTCAGTTTTGTACTGACTTTCTTGAAGTAGTTTAAAAGAAACATGTATGAAGCCACCATCTTTTGAGCTCCTATGAAACACTAGCATTATGGAAAGCTCATCTCATATTTAAAGTGTTGTTTGTACACATATGCCACAACTGTAATTTGTGTTTGTTTAACAATGGATGTATTTTGTCTATGCACAATTAAAACTTTTGTAATATTTATGTTTTTCCACAACTACTGCTGTTGAAATCTCTGTTTTCTATAACTTCTAATATTGTGGTTCATTTCTCCGCAACCACCACACTTGTAAACTGTCTTTTCGAAGCTGCTAATTTTGTAATATTTGTTTCTGCACAAGTACAACTATTGTAATCTGTCTTTCCATGACATATAATGTTGTCGTCTGCTTATTTCTCCACTGTAGTCTCTTTACAATTATTGTAATATTTACATTTTTCCACAACTAGTGATTTTGTAATATGTCTGTTTCTCCATAACTACTGATGTAGTAGTCTGTCCTTTCATAACATCTTGTAATCTGTCTTTTGACAACTGAATACCTATTGATGTCTGTCCCCTTATTCTCTCTCTGCCACTATAGTTAGTGTAGTCTCTCCTCCAAAATTACTGATGTTTTAGTTTGTCTGTCTCTCCATATACCAATGTCATAACCCGATCCTCTCCGCTTCTGATGTTGCACTCTGTCTGTCCCTTCACTATGACTAATGTTGTCTGTCTCTGTGTAACTAATGATGTCATAATTTGTGTCTTTCTCAACTACTGTTTCTGTCCCTTCATTAATACTAATGTCTGTCCCCTACCTCTCTCCACTACCACTGATTTTATAGTCTAGCTGCTCCTTCACAACTCAGCTGATGTTTTAGCCTCTCTTTACATAACAAGTGATGTTGTAATATATTTCAACAACTAAACAACTACTGATTTTAGTGTGTCTGTCTCTCATTAACTGTTGATATCATCATATTCTGACCTCTCTCCACTACTGATGTTGTACTTTCTCTGTGCCTCTCCTTTAATACTAGTGTTGTCTGTCTCTCCAAAACTACTGCTGTCATAACCCGTGTCTCTTTCTCTATTATTGATGTTGTAGTCTCTATCCCTCCACTACTACTGATGTTGTCTTTCTTTCCATAACTACTGATGTCATAATCTGTGTCTACCTCCACTATTGATATTTTAGTCTCTCTGTTCATTCACAACTAGTGATGTTAGCCTGTTCTTTCATAACAAGTGATGTTGTAATCACTCATTCTACAACCAAACAACTACTGATGTTGTAATCTCTCTTCCCTCTACTACTACTGATGTTGTCTGTTTCTCTATAACAGCATATGTCATAATCTGTCTCTCTCTACACAACTGATGCTGTAGTTTGTCCTTCCCCAACTATTAATGTCTGTTCTTCTATAACAAGTGATGTTGTTTATCTCTTTCAAAAACTATACAGCCACTGATGTTGTGGTCTTTCTTTCTCTCTCTCTCAGTAACAAAAGATGTCATAATTTGTCTCTCTCCACTACTAATGCTGTAATATTTCTCTTTTTTCCACAACTACTGATTTTGAAGAAATTGAGAAAATTAGGAAAATCGTGTTAAATCTTTTTTTTTTTTTGAAAAATTAAGTTAATGAAGTTTAACATTGTATAGAAAAATTAGTGTATTCATTATGAAATATTGACAAGGAGGTAAAAGTCAGCTTGTTCACTGTGTGTGTGTGTGCTATACAAGAAGACAGAAAGAAGCTTGTTCACTATCACATATTGGCAAGGAGGTAGAAGGAAGCTTGTTCATTGTGGTATCTGGTCAAGAAAATAAAAGAAAGTTTGTTCACAGTGGTATATGGACAATGAGGTAGAATGATGCCTAATCACTATGGACTGTGGGCAAGGAGTTAAAAGAAAGCTTGTTGACTGTGGGATTTGGACAAGAAAGTTGAGGAAACATGTTATCTTAGAGGTCTATACAAGGAAGTGTAAGACACCTTGTTAACAGTGAGATCTGTACAAGGAGGCATAAGAAATCTTGTTCACCATGGGATCTATACAAAGAGGTATAAGAAGGCTTGTTCACATTGGAATCTAGACAAGGAGGAAGAAATCTTATTTACTGTGAGATCTGGATAAAGAGGTTAAAGAAAGCTTGTTCACCAAAGGATGAGAAGAACATGGAGGAATAAGAAATCTTGTTCACTGTGGGACCTGGACAAAGAAGTAGATGAAAGCTTGATTTCTGTGATATCTGGAAAAGAAGGTAGAAGGAAGCGTGATCACTATGGGATATAGACAAGGAGGTAGTGGGGAGCTTATTTACTGCATAATGAGGAATAAGAAATCTTGTTCACTGTGGGATATGGACAAAGAAGTAGAAGAAAGCTTGATTTCTGTGATATCTGGAAAAGAAGGTAGAAGGAAGCGTGATCACTATTGGATATAGACAAGGAGGTAGTAGGGAGCTTATTTACTGCATAATGAGGAAGAAGCTTGTTCATCGTGGGATCTGACATAAAAAAGTGAAGGGTCTATATATATTGCTAAAGTAATGTATAAACTCTACATATTTTTTATGCCTTTTGATTGCTGAAGCAATTATTTTATACTTTTATCATTATAACTGAACAAGAAGGAAGAAGAAATATTGTTCACTATGAGATTTGGGCAAAGAGGTTGAAGAAAACTTGTTCATGGGGGGGGGGGGATCTGAACAAGGAGATGGAAGAAAAATAGTTAATTATGAATAAAATTATGAGTAAAATGTAAAGAAATTAAGATAATAACAGACGTAATCTTCTGAATATGAGGTATTTGTATTTACTGCAACTTTGTGACAGCTTGAGGAGAAAAAACGTGTGATAGAGTTTGGTTGAAGACAATTTTCGCAACTGTTAGCTCTGATATTATTCTATTAAGCTTTATGTTTCGCAAGTCGTTTTTTCATCACTTGTACCTGATGATGACAAAACCTTGTCGAAACCTTGTACATTTGCTGTTATGTTAAACTTATATTAAATTTTTTCTTCATTACCCATTCAAGCCGTCTCCAAGTATTATTAATCTCAAAGTGGGTTCCTCGTCATCGAAATTAGGAATATGTCTAAGCAACAAATCTTGAAAGTTTGAAAGATTTTTCTATGCGACTAAGTAACCAGCCGCATATTTTGAAAAAAAGGAAAATTTTTGTAAAGGACAGTTTTCCTACTATTTAATTGTTAGGGGTTGAGGGGAATGCAGGCTCTCCCGTCGTCCAGATGGTGTCGGTAGTAAGCTAAATTTCATGCGAGAAATTAGTAATACGTCTAAAAAAGAGGTCGTGGAAGTTGAAAGATGTTCTTTTTGATTAAATAACCAGCTGCACATTGTCTAGAACAGTGTTTTCGAAAATGTCAAGCTTCTCTTCATTTCCTATTGCAAAGAGTTAGGAACTTTGTGGATGCTCTAGACCCCTATAAGGTGACGATGTCAAGCCAAATTTCATTTGAGTCGTTAGGAATATGTCTAAGCAAAAACCTTGAAAGTTTGAAATATTTCCTATGCGGCTAAATATCCATTCGCACACTTTGAAAGAGGGAATATTTGTAAAGGGGGTTCCTTTGTGGGTACGGAATCACTACAATTTTTAAATGATGCTGTAGATGGGGCAACAAAATATTGTTATTGAATTTATAAACGACATCCTATGAGACAACTTTAAGTTCCATACTCAGCCTCTCATTAAACTTGAAGAAACTGGAGAAAACCCTCATTATTTTACCTATTCTATACATCAGAGATGGGTCTTCTTTTAGAGTACCTGGCTTTCCGTGTGGGTACGGAATCACCACAGTTCTTATATAATGGTGTAGAAGAGGCACCAAAATATTGTTGATGAAATATTAAAAGAGATTGTATCAAGAAAATTAAATTATAGACTCAGCCGCACATTGAACTTGAAGAAACTTTTCAGAAAAAGATGCCTTTTATAAGAGACCTAACCGCATATTCGATTATGCCAAACAACCTACACCATGTAACGTATTTCTGTGTTTTTCTATAATATTGTAACACCACCCGTTCCTTTTCTTGAAACAATGAGAAGTTCTACTGTAAAATAAATCTTCAAAGCTTTATTGTGACTGAACCACTTTTTGAGGCAGTATCTTTGTGAGATTTGTCAGATTCGTCACAAATAATATTCGTCGCGTGCTAGCTGAGCCTCTCTTGAGAGACGAAAATTCCAATGGCTCGCTAATACCATTGTATTTATGCTAACTTTGCGACTGATCAAATGTGTCTTTTTTCAATGTGCGGTTCACTTTACTGTGGTTGACATTTGTTTACGAAGTAATAGGCCTAGTTTTCGTTTTGTAGTTCGTGTTTTTTGCTTCAAGACCCTGCGGAATTACATGTACGAGTAATTTCTTACTTAATTGAAATTTAGTTTCAGTGAGTATTAGTCTAGGATGTAATATGTTAAAAACATAAAACTTGTGTTTGCCTCCTTTGCTATTTTAGACTATACATTAAGGTGTATAATTATTGCTTGAATAATAGGCGACGAACAAATCCCCCCCCCTCTCTCAGGAATGTAGAATTACCTGTGTGAAAACTGTAGAAGTTATTTATATATAAAACGAGTTTTCATTACTTATAGTTTAAAATCTGTAACATAATATAACAATTAAAAACGGTTTTTCACTTACTGTGTGGAAACGGACATAAGTTATTTATGTATAAAATAGGAAACTAAAGATGCCCAAACAGTTGTCTAGACATACAAGAAGTCGAGACCCAAGTAGCACAATTTCAAACTTTAAACACAGCTATTAATTGAGAAAATATCTGATATTGTAGTTTGAATCTAACAGGTCTGTAGTGACTAATTCTGTGGTTTTATTCTAGGAGCTCCTACCGACCAGTAGCTCTTAGTGACCAATACTATCCTTCTAGATTGAATGGTAAAGGTACTTATAGTTACCAATAGCAACTGTTGGTCAACAACACCATAATGAAAAGCTTAGGAAACAAATACTTAAAAAAAAAGAATATTTAGACCCTGAAAAGCTTCATGACCAATCATGTTACACCTAGAATGTGTAAATGTTATTGTTTCATAATCGCATTGCTATCCTTGGTTTTTTACGAGGAGCATTGCCTGAAATAAAAAAAGAGCGGAGGATCTTTGGTTTTTATGAAAAGCACTGCTTTCTCAATCCTGAAACAAGAGAGAAAGGAGGATTCTTTGTTTTATGAGGAGCATTGTCTTTTCAATTCTGAAATGAGACAGAATGGAGAATCCTTAGTTTTTATGAGGAGCATTTCTTTACAAATCGTGAAATAAGAAAGAATGGAACGAAAATGTCATTCACGTAAATTTTGGATGACATGTCTCGAATCCGGGTTTCGATACCCGTGGTGGGCAGAGCACAGATAGCCCATTGTGTAGCTTTGTGCTTAATTAAAAAGAAACAGACAAGTCTCGAAGAGCCGGAATTCAGCTTTATTTGCTTAGTAAAGTGTTTTGTTGAAAAAGGATTTATCAGAGACAGAAGAAAAAAAAATTTTATGTTACCAATTTAAATACTTGGGATATTTAAATATTTAAAATGGGAGCAAAATTCTCATTTTCTTTTCATCAGAGTGGCATTTTGGGCTTTCTGTGAAAACAGGACACCCATTCTTAACTTGGTAGGTGTATCTGGAAGTGTATAAAGATTGTCGTTCCTGGCAGATCGTAACTTGTTTACTTGGTCTCGTAAAATGTCTCGGTTCAAATTCAAGAATTAAATATAATGAAACAGCTCAAACTTATTTCTAACATGGGTAAACACCCGCTTTGGTGTTAAAGTATTGTTATGAACCGTTTAATTGTCTCGCAACGTTATGCTTTGATATAATATCTCATTAATCGTGCAATCTGTGAGAAATAATGTCTGATCGATAGCAATTGTAATTGGTGAAAGGCTCAAGAAAGACCTGACAAGAAAATGTATATTAAAGTCGATGGTATAAAATTGTTTTCCTAAATAAAACAGCCCCAGCAAATGAGTTGCTATATCTATAGACATATATCTGCTTTCAAAGAAATAACATAAGCTAGATAGAAAACTGTCTTCTTGGAAATCCCTCCTCTCATCCATAGTTAATGTATCTAACCAGCATACCGCGAATACTATTCCCTAGACGATAAGCTTATAATATATGTTCATCTTATAAAAGCTGACGCCTACCTGTATACAACCATCACATTCTGATAACTTAAAGGGCTTGTTTTGCCTGTTAAGCACTGTCACGTGCATCCTCTAGCGTCGCTAAACTTCAGGATGCAGGAAATATGTTTCCATAGCAACTGTTGATCTTAAGTATAAGAAAGTCGCGAGCTAACGAGTTTCTTTCTCCCTTCTCTAGGAAGTATTACCTCGTTGTTCGTGATGGTTTTGTATTCACTATCAAACACAAACTTCCCAATTAATAAAGGTAAAAATTTATCACGTACACAGCTTAGTTCGCAATCTAATTCTCCATATGGATCAGTGGTTTTATGTTTAATACACTTTCTAACATAATTCAGGCCCGGCATGGCCAGGTGGTTAGGGCACTCGACTCGCAATCAGCGGGTTCGAATCCCCGTCACACCAAACATGCTCGCCCTTTCAGCCGTGGGGGCGTTATAATGTGACGGTCAATCAATCCCACTATTCGTTGGTAAAAGAGTAGCCCAAGAGTTGGCGGTGGGTGGTGATGACTAGCTGCCTTCCCTCTAGTCTTACACTGCTAAATTAGGGACGGCTAACGCAGATAACCCTCGTGTAGCTTTGCGCGAAATTCATAACAAACTAACATAATTCAAATGTATGTGAATGTTTTTGAAATTTTACTTCGATGTCAACACACTGGTTGTTGTTTGGTTTTGAATTTCGCGCAAATGTACACGAGGGCTATCTGCGCTAGCCGTCCCTAATTTAGCAGTGTAAGACTAGAGGGAAGGCAGCTAGTCATCACCACCCACCGTCAACTCTTTGGCTACTCTTTTACCAACGAATAGTGGGATTGACTGACCGTCACATTATAACGCTCCCCCGGCTGAAAGGGCGAGCTTGTTTGGATTCGGACCCGCGACCCTCAGATTACGAGTCGAGTGCCTTAACCACCTGGGCATGCCGGGCCCGATGTTATT
>NW_013667056.1:254419-274275 GCF_000517525.1 Limulus polyphemus
TTGGTCTACTCTTTTACCAACGAATAGTGGGATTGACCGTCACTTATAACGCCCCACGGCTGAAAGGTCGAGCATGTTTGGTGTGACGGGGATTCGAACCCGCGACCCGCAGATTGCGAGTCGAGCAGTGGGATGGACGTCACAATATAACGCCACCACGACTGAAAGGACAAGCATGTTTGGTGTGACGGGGATCAACACACTGGAATTTGTATTTTATATTTGTAAATCTAGCTTGCGTAACTAGTATCATTGTTGATAACGAAATAACACGTTTCATTTTCACACATCTTAAACCGAAATACTCCTGTGTAAAGATCACCGAAATAAGCATTTGAAAATAAATCACCAACGTTTCCATGGAAACCGTTTTTCGTTTCATCAGCCTCTTATTACGGATGATATTCTCTAAAGATTCAGACAAGCTACTGTAAAATTTTTCATGTGACATGCGCATAGCGTGCTGTCTCTATAAATAGTTTAATTGAGTGTGTTTAATGTAGCAGCACACACATTACCAACACTGCTTTTGTATCTCGATATATTTAGCGGTCGCCCCTATTGTTAGATTTATATATTTTCAATACTACACGTGCACTAACACGCACTTTTGAAACGGAACTTGAAACAGTTAAAGATGTATTCTATGAAAAACAAAATATGTCTATAATTATGACATAATATATATTTATATCACTCCACGAACTTGTAGTTATTACCTACACCAGTGGGTTGATATGGCTTTTCTAATTGATTGCACTGAATCAAATTTCCTTGTGCGTAGCCTAGATTGAATAGTACATTTAAAAACGTGTATTTTCTTCTCAATTCTGATCTCTTCATTAGGTGACGGAGAAAAATTCAATGTCTCGGAAGTACCGTTTTAAAATCGTTGGCATTTTTAATAGATTGACAGATAAATTTAATTCATTTTACTGGATAAAAGTAACTGAAAGCGTTTGAATTCATTTTCATTTGAAAAAAAAATATCGAATTAATAGGTTTCCGTTTCTAGATCTGTAGAGAAATAAATGTGAAAATCTTACTAGTGGAAATAATTCTTGGAAGTTTAGGCTGGACAATGTGGTTTCAAGTGTAATCTCGGTTATTAAGAGATTATCGTTATATTTATGTATTGCAGTTGAATGGGTTGATTGTTCAGTAAGTTCAAACATGTAGATCAAATAATTTATCAAGAGTCTGAAGGTATGGTTTGAATTTGCTTACTCCATAATAAAAATTCGTATATGTATGAACAGCAAATCTACATAGGAAACTTGTAAGTTATTAGAGGGATTATTGGGTGCCTAAAGGATGCCGTCTCAATGGGAGGGGTCGACAGGTGGAGATCAAAGAACGTTTCCTGAAGGTTACATAACCATTATATAATATGCCGACACCTGGGGATAACATGAATATTATATAATATATACCTCTGGGGGTTACATAAGTGTTTTGGAATAGACACAAGAGGGCGATGACGTCTACGAAATGGCACTTGAGCGCACTTTGCTATTTCCACGAAAGTGCAGATAGTTTGCGAGCAAATCACCAGATGGTGACAACGTGACATTACTCCAATTTCGTCTAACATGTGTTTACATTTTCGCTTTATAAGTATAACATTAAATCTGCTAGTTTAATCTTATCAACTTTGTAGTTTTATTTTATATATTTCGTAGGTTTTTTACAAAAGTGGACAGTGTTAGTAAGGGTAGTGTTTGTGTAGGCAGATGATTCAATGGGATGATGAGGGTGTCTCAATTTGTGATGAACATCTGTATCTAATTACATCTATTATGTATTTTATAGTAGTTTAGCATCACAAATACGTTCATGACATTTGGATACTTTATTATTTTTTCATAATAAAGACTTTACAATCTGGTCTACATGAAAAGTCACATCTGTTAAGGACTTATTTACATGAAAGCGTTTTTGCAATAAAATCATGAACAAATATATCAATATCTTTGTGGGATCCAAGTTTAGATAATAGTTTTCATTTTGACACGTAAACAACGATAATAATCATAATACATAAAATATTGTCAGCACACAGACGAATATGGCCCTTGCTGTACTTTTTGTTGTAAGTCCATGTTCATCAGTTCTTTTTGATGATTTTCTTATGTTGATGTTATGTGGAGGAAGTCCTAATGGATCAAAATATTCTCCTTTCTCATTTCTATCAAAGTAAATACAGACCCAGCAGCTACCAGGTTTATAATTCGTATCCAGATTGACAATGTACAGTTGTTTTTCTGCATGGTCAGGTAGTTGATCACTGGCAAATACACCTCCAAGCTTCTTTTGCATACATAATTTTTGTGAGAGTATCGAAAAAAAAATTCTAGAATGTTTATAGCTTCTCAGATATCAGTTATGATGTGTCTAGACTGATTAATTTCTAAAATTGAATGAAATTCTGCAAAGGTGAGAACATTTATAGTGTTGGGTAAGGCACTACCAAAACGTGTTTCAATTGATAAAATTCCCTGTTTCACCATGTCAAAGTGTAAATCTCCAACAGTAAGATCGGGTGTCAGATCAGAGACAAAGAGTGAATATCCTCCCAAGTATTTGTCATATTCTATACCTATTATTTGATCTTGATATTGTTTTCCCGTTCCACTAAATAATGTTTCGTAGCTTCGTGCGTACAGTTCAACATTAAATACGGGTTGCAAAGGGCGAGCAGGAATCAGTTTTCCATCCACATTGATTGCCACGAAATTGATACAAAAATGTTTGAATTTGTATAAGTTTTTCTTCTGTAAAGAATTTGTTGTCATGTATTTATTTTTAATATGATTATTTTATTACCAAGTTAGCATACAATTATTACATTCTGTGACCGAAATACTGTCGGAGTGTTTCAGTCAGCTTAGCCCCCCCCCCCCCCATATCCGTGGTGGGCAGAGCACAGATAGCCCATTGTGTAGCTTTGGGCATAATTAAAAACAAACAAAAACATAAACAGTCATCTTAGAATAAATTTTCAAAATGAAAGTTCCATTCAGTTCTACTTAAATGTGTAAAAATGTGTGAGATTGTAATTACAATAATTACGTTATCAAATATAATTAATTCATTAGTTAATTAAATTTCCTGATAATTTGTGTGTCCCCAAAAATGATGATATCACGCATTAATTAAAAGTTTCACTAGTTTGACCTAATAACTTGACAATTAATTTCATTTTACATGTCCTACTTTATAGTTTTATCTTACAAGAGTTTTAAAAGGGTGGAATTCCACAAATGTCTAGATTTAATTACCATTATTTAACAACAGTCCATAGGATTTTAAGAAATCTGCTTTTGTTCACTCTTTCAATGAGATCATAACTTTATAGTTTTATCTTACAAGAGTTTTAAAAGGGTGGAATTCCACAAATGTCTAGATTTAATTACCATTATTTAACAACTGTCCATAGAATTTTAAGAAATCTGCTTTTATTCACTATTTCAATGAGATCATAACTTACATTTTGCTACATAATAATTGTTATTAATACTATAGAACAGTGACACTTACCGTATTTTTTGGTGTATAAGACGTACTTTTTTACCCTAAAATTTGATGTCAAAATCTGCTCGCGTCCCATACACCGAAAGTATGAATAATATATATGTATATATACGATATACACAACCCATTGTAAATATATTTAAAAAGGCATGCACAGTTAAGTTCAACTGAATGTGTTATCTATAACAATAGTAGTTGTTTTTTTCTTTTAAAAACATAACTATTTATAATGCACCCTAAATAATAATAAATAAATTACAGTGAAAGCAATGAAGATTTAGTAGGTTTTGAACCAAACTAAATAACAGTAAACCTTTTTTTTTATTTCCGGTATTTTCTTATTTTGATGTTTTGAGCTATTTTGTGTTTAGAACAATATATACTAATTTTTAAAGTATCAACTTGAATTTTTGTTCAATGAAAATCTTTCAAATGCGACTGTAGCTTTTTTTTCCCCAAAAACTTTGTCTTCAAAATAAGGATGCGTCTTATATATATCTATTTCATAAATCTTTGAGGATTGAATTTTTTTCTACAGTTCAAAAACACTAATACTGTTTAGATGTTCAAATGAACTTGCATTGGATATGATTGGGAGTATAAGACTAAGTTCTGCAAACTTAATCTGTTGGTTTAGAATAACCTTTCACGTGTAAAATGTATGAAATTTAATTATGCCTAATTATTATTTTAAACATCACATGTTTTGAAACATTGTTACTATATATTAGACGAAGATTTGAAATACTGTGTGTTGAGGTCATTGAAAACTACATGACAGTGGTCAATTTTGATTTCTCTAGCAGCAGCAATGGGTTTATTTTACAGCACTTTTTAAATGAAATACAGGACAAAAGTTTTGTTTGCATAAACATTTCCATTATTATTTATTACACTGACAATCAAAATCATAACAACTATTCACAGAACATACTAATTGTCTAAAATATCTTGGAAAACGCTAATCACTAATGTTGACATCCCCCATTTAAAAAAAAACAATTTCCATTATTATTTATTACACTGGCAATCAATATCATAACAACTATTCACAGAACATACTAATTGTCTAAAATATCTTGGAAAACGCTAATCACTAATGTTGACATCCCCCATTTCAAAAAACAATTTCCCATGTATTATGTTACAAACTTCACAATTGTCTTTGTTAACACTAAAAATACACGAGTCATATGAACAGAATAATTATATTACAAGTAAAACCGTTATTTTAACGACTGTTTGTAAAATTTTAACAAATCTGTTGTTTTATTTTCACAACTATAATAGCATTAAAACTTACTCTTTCACCTCTATGTCATTCGTCTATGGTGTTTGTTTGTTATGGATTTCGTGCAAAGCTACACGACGGTTATCTGCACTAGACATCCCTAATTTAGCAGTGTAAGACTAGAGAGAAGGTAGCTAGTCATCATCACCCACCGCCAACTCTTGGGCTACTCTTTTACCAATGAATAGTGGGATTGACCATCACATTATAACGCCCTCACGGCTGAACGGGTGAGGCTGTTTGGTGTGACGGGGATTCGAACCCGCGACCCGCAGATTGCGAATCGAGCGCCCTAACCACCTGGCCATGCTGGGCCCATTCGTCTAGTAATTCGTTTTGCTACAACTAAAAATAATAAATGAATGACTTACTGTTTATCCATACATTTTTCTATTAAAAGTTCACAAAGCATTGAAACTAACTAATTCGTAGACCCATATGATCTCGAACTGACGTCAATCTAGTTAAACTTTCAAGTAAAGATGATCACACAGTCACACCCATACACTTATTATATGAGCAAAGGATGAAGACCTCATTGTCTCAACATGTCATCAATGGTTAGAAAGAAGAGGCTGAAAGCAGTATATTGTTAATATCTTAGGAGTCGTTACATATTACTCTTCAACAAGCATACTCAAACATTTCTGAAGAAAACTTCAAGATATACTAATATGCTATTTACGAAACTTCTTAGTTTATAAAGTACTGACATACACCTCAATGTAAAAATACCTGCCATATTTACTTGTTCTAGTACATTATTAGTTACCATAATTGAAACATAAGGGGCAAGTAATCAAAGTTTCATTTTAGAAACAATGCAAAACATATCATACACTTGAAAACTAAATTGGCTGTCCCCAGTCATGCTGACCTTCACATACCACTCCCATACAGCTTAAACCTGATGTGTTACCTTCAGTACATATAAGTCAAGACTTGTAAAGTACACATACTCAGACATTGGGGTTGCTGTCTATCATTAGAGATTAAACTTTGCAAGCAAAACAAACTGTATGTCTACTACACATTAACTTTGACAATGATTTTGTATGTCACTGAACTTAACAAATTTATATACTCTTACACTTTACATAACATTGCAGAAAACTAAATGTACATTCTCAATTTTTAGTGGTTCAATAGGAAATTATTTTTTACTTCTAGGTTACAACTTTCTGTTTTTGATTTATAACTCACATATTTGTCATTTAAATATAACACACAAAGTTATATACATAGTCTAATTTTTTGAAGGTGTAATCATTTAGGTATGTAAAGAAATATCAGTATCTTCCATCTAACAGTTTGGACAATTTTTGTGTGAGGGACAAATTCCTCTGACAGCATAATAACCTTTAATATTTACCACATGGTGACCTTTGTAATTCTTAAAAGTCTGTGTCCAAATTGTATGGGTGTAATTTCCTAACAGTGTCTTAGCATTAGACAGTAAAGTTAAACAGTAAGCCATTCATTTAGTTGGAGAAATATGATAAAAGTAAATTATTGGTTATTATAACTGTCTCATTCAAATAATATGTATGATTTGGGAAAAAGAAACAGTAACTGTCCTGCAGAACATTGTCTGAAAGAAGCTACGAACAGCTGTATATTCCATACTTTCACAAGATCTGTGTACACAAAGAAGCTTGGATGTGTATTTGATCAATGCCTATATAGAAAATGGATGGATAAACAGTAAGACATTCATTTATTACTTTTAGTTGTAGCAAAATGAATTATTACAGATGTTAAAATATGAAAAATAATGGTTTTATCATAACTAAATCTAGACAGTGATCACATGTGAAAGTATATTAACACTGACACAGTATATTTGTTAAAATTCTATAGACAGTCGTTAAAATAGTGGTTTTAACATAGACATTGATCATAATTGAAAACCCGCCTTTCTAAAACATGAGATAAAACTATAAAGTATCGTGTGTTAAATGAAATAAACTGTCCAGTTATAAAGTCAAATTAGTAAAAGTGTAAGGTTAACTATTGAATGCTATTTAATAAACGTTTTAGTGGTGATGCTTGTTGAAACACATCGAAAAACAATTTGCTTTAGTAACACAATGTAGAACACCATCCACCTTTTTAAAACAGATGTAAATGAATTATTTTGTCAAGTTATAAAGTCAAATTAGTAGATGTGTAAGTTATATTTAATGCATAATTTCGTCATTTTATGATGATTTACATATAAATGATCAGGAAATATAATTAACTAATGAATTAGTGATAAGTGTCCTTTTCAGGACGATTTAATTATAAATGAATTAATTAACTAATGATTTAGTGTTAAACATCCTTTTTAGGATGATTTATATAAATAATAAATTAGTAATTTAAACTGATTAATTATAATCATGTTGAGACATGTTATGATGAAACTATGACATTATAGCTGCCTGTCATGGTGGCCTAGAAACATGCTCTCAACTTCATGGTACTATTACGTCATGGCCACCTGTCTGGTATCAAATTATAATTTCAACCCGCTCTAAGATAGCTGTGTCCTCTGGTAACACTTTGTGACATCATGGCCCCCTGTCATGGCGGCAAATTTTGGAACTATGATGTCAGTGATCATATCATTGACTCCCCCTCCCTGAGGCAGCCAGTCAACATGAGGCAGCATCCTTTGGATGCTGAAGTGACGCAATAACTACTGTCGGTCTTTGATTCTACCATTCTCCCCATCATTAAAATCGACATCACCAAAACTACACAGTATGTATTTTATTCACATAGATGATGGCAGATGACTTCTCTTGGTTTCACCATTATAACTCAGTAAAGTTTCTATGTAGGACTTATACACATAAAGGTTGTGAGACAAAGAAATGAGCTTTTCATTCAAGTGTACATCCACTTGAGAAAATAAAGAATGAAGCAACAGAAGCAAAGTTGTTTTCATCCTTTTTTATGTCAGTCCCATCTGATTTGCCAATCTATGCCTTTACATGAAGATATGATTGTGCTGAATCTAAGTATTCATCTTCCGCTCCCGATATAGAAAATTCGATGGGTCCTCTGTCAGTCACAGTTTGCATGGGAGAGGGTAAAATAGCTCTAGTTCAGGCTTTCTACACAGACAGGAATTTTCATGCAGTAAGTCATGACTGTTTGTCAAAAAAGCCTGGAGTCGATGTTCTTTGTCTCTTGGTTTTGATGATTCTGAACATGGGACCTTTCTGTTTCTTCTTTTTATTAGGTATAGCAATATGTTTAACATCTCGAGCTAGGTTCTCAGCTCCTTGTCTTGCTTGTCATTTTCCAACATTAATAAAAGATTTTAATTGTATGACATCTGATGCTAAATTTATGCATAACTGAACAAACTGTTTTCCTAAAGTTGACACTCCTTTTTTAGAAATGGTATAGCTGAATGAAACAAGTTACTCAAAACATCTCCCAGTCCATGCCTCCTTTGCCATTGACTACCAGTGCAATAAAATAAACTTTCCCACTTAGTAATCGTAGTAGGCGTCACAGACAGTTGATTTGTGATGTCATGATGTCAAAGATGATGAAAATGAAGTGTTATGATGAATCTTCCTTGTTCAAATGAGATAGGTCGACCATTGACGTCCTTTATGTCGATCTCAATAGTCTGAAAACCTTGTTTAGAAATGGGTTCGTAACAAGTATTGGTAAGTATTTCAGTAATCATGTCTCCATCCTGACCTTTAACTTGAGTGATCCATATCAGTGGGACATACATATCACCAACAATATTATGTTCCACAGTATCAGAGTGAATAAAATCCGCCATCATGTTAACAGTATGTGGAGCTAAAGTGGACTCTGTTATCAGGCAACTATTATCAAATCCAAGTAGTACTGATAGCACAGGAACAAGTGGTATAGAGGCTCCATCATTTAAATTCACACTTAGTTTTCGGGTGAATGAATCATAAGTAAATATAGGTTCATTTTCGGTTGAGAAAGGGATTCTTCTATCTGGTTTAAGATTCTAATCAAATCTTCAGGTTTCTTGTAATACCAAGCCTAATGTAATTAATTATGGTAGCAGAGTGAGGACCAGAATAAGACAACCATGCTGTACCATCAGGCACATAATTCAAGCTCCGTGAATACTGCAATTCAGCCAAGGCTACTTCCCACGAACCTTCAAGGTAGATAGATCTCGAAAGACAAGTGACACAGTTGGCCAGAGTATTGATGACAGAATAATTCATAGAACTGTTACTAGGTAATGTCACATACAGCTGATCTATGCTGAATAGCATCTGTCCATCCAGATATTTAGCCTTTCTTAAATTATTGCTTCTCTTTACTAATACACACTTGATTGCCTACTATGAACTGAAATTTTACTTTGATTGATTGTTTGTAAAGTGTTTTCCACACCACAAACTGATCATAGTGATTAATGTTCATTAGCCTCATTTTAATGCTGCATTGATAGGATTGACTATAGGCACTGATCAGATTTTTCGGTACTGTGATATACTTATAAGTTCCACGACGAGTAAAATAGTGCCAAATTCTGGTTTTAAGAGTGTGATTAAATCTTTCTACTATTGATGCTTTTGTTTCATTATAATCTGTATGAGTGGTACATGTCTTCCATGGGGAATATTTTCTTGAAAGCATTGATGAGTGTTTCACTTTTCTTATTCTTGAGCATAACAATCCATACATATTTAGAAAATACGTCAATACATGTGATTGTTATATTGAATTAGGTTAGAGAAATCCACGAAATCAGCGTACCATTGTTCATCGATCCCTGAAATGATTACTTGGTTTTTCTAAAATTTATACTTTACTGTTTTGTGTAAAGTGTATGTATCCTGACGTTTTAACCAGTCTTTAAAGTGTTTTGGAGTGATGGATTTAGCTACTGCTTTCACAGATCTAAATAAAAGCTGTATTCTGCTGAAACTAGCAGGATGTGTAAGATTATAAGTGATTGTAGTGTTTTATTATATATTATTTTCTGCTGAAACTAGCAGGATGTGTAAGATTATAAGTGATTGTAGTGTTTTATTATATATTATTTTCTGCTGAAACTAGCAGGATGTGTAAGATTATAAGTGATTGTAGTGTTTTATTATATATTATTTTCTGCTGAAACTAGCAGGATGTGTAAGATTATAAGTGATTGTAGTGTTTTATTATATATTATTTTCTACGACTATACTAACTACTTTTATTTAGCTTACAATCACCTTTGTCTCTGACAGTAGTAATAATTTGACTTTTACAACAAGCGATGTTAATTCTTAGATGGCTCAAAGTATTACTAAACTTAAAAGGCTGACAACAGCCAATAATGACAGTCAAGATACAAATGAATGAATAATACATTATCACTTTATTAAAGATGAGGCCATTTAAATACAGTATGTTTAGGTCTTTCAACACGTGTATCATGTTTCACATACATCCAACTGCCTAAATGTTCAACTTTTCAGGGAATACTCATATCTGATAATCATTTCCATCCAGTAGTGTTAAAATTATTTTGTTTTCATAGCATGTCGTTGATTAGGTGATTACTGTTTGGGATGGATCTTCTACTAATTCACCATAAAACCATATGATATTTAAGGACTAGGATAGATAATTTCACGATTATAAATTAAAACTTTGCTTACAAACTTATCAATTCCTTTCGGACCTAACACTAAACGTGTAAAAGGGTGTAGTAGATGGTTATCCAACTCGAACTCTAATGGGAAATAAATGAGATGGGACTCACTTTATATAATTCATGTTTAAGTGCAATTGAGAATAACCCCAAGGCCCTGCACATGCCCTCTTTTTAGTTCATAGACCATGGCAAGGAGTTAGTTCTATGTGATGCAAAAAGCAGTATCCATATGGAAGAATGTGTTGTTTAGTGTAAACAGGATGATAATTCTTCTTTGTTGTAAATTGTCTGAGATTCTCCAGATCTCCTTGGGATTAGTTATTGTTATAGGAAGCTGAAAACCACTGAATATATCAGTTATCATATATTTCATTGATGAAAAGTTTAACTTTTCACCATTGGTAAAATTAAGCATAAATCCTCTGATTTTACAGCATGACCTTCCATCATTGTGTAAATAACCATAGTTTTTTGGTCCACACTGACCCATGATGTTATATAGTGTCCATCCAGCTCATCTGTAAATTCTCCAAGGAGGATCGTTGCATCCATCTGAAATGTATACAATACTCTCTATATCATAATATAAAACAGACGAACTAACTTTTCTAAAGTGCTGTATAGTTTCAGACGAGCATATACTGTTGTGAATAATGCCAGAAATATGTTGGTTTGATCTTTCTGGAGCAGATATTCATTGTCTGTGTTTCCAATGAAGGGCTATAATGTTATCATTAATTATAGTAACATCTGTTAGAGTTTTGGTGTTATATTCATTAATGAATGGCATTCTTTAACAGATGTTATGTAGGTCAGCTGCGATTTGTCCTCAGAGATACCCCAACGACCCCAGAAAAAAAAATATGACATAGTTTTGCAACTGACCTTCTGCCTGGATTAACTTATATGTTTTCAGGGGTCAGTTGCACTCCTTACCTTTTCAGCATGCTGTTAAATATATCTGTATGTTGTCTCTGATGTAACACAGTGTGTGGGCCATCCTGAACTTTCCTGTTTTAATTTTAGAAATTTGTCAATATAATCTTTAAATAGTTTTGTGGATCTTTCAGGGAAATGGTAAATTTCATAAATTTGTATTATCTTATAATGACATTCGACTGCTTTTTCACCACCTCGGTAACCCATCTGCCGATAAAGCTCTCTCACGGTGATAACACCACGGTGGTGGTGTTCTTAAATCACCCCATGTTTTATAGAGCAGGAAAGTCAATTTTCTGTTACTTCTCAGAGGTAATACAGGATGAAAAAAGCCCCCCAGTGGCACAGCGGTATGTCTGCGGACTTACAACGCTAGAATCCGGGTTTCGATTCCCGTGGTGGGCAGAGCACAGATAGCCCATTGTGTAGCTTTGTGCTTAATTACAAATAACAATAACAGGATGATAAAGTTTCCTTGGGGCTAAAACTTTACACTTTATGAATCAAAAATAGTTATTTAATGCAGAAAAAATTGTCATTATAATTATAGAATGTTCTGCAGGATATTCGCAATATTTATTGGTCCATAGATAAAAATAGGTGAAATTTACATACTTGATTCTTTCAACTTTTTTTGCATCATATAAAAGTCGTGTTGCATTAACCCTTCCTCCATAGAACGTCCAGGTGGGGAACTACAGTGTGATCTCTAAGGAAGTTCATTAAATCATTATTACTAGTTTTCATTTTCTTAAATTCATGCTCCGATGTTGTTACGATTTTGTATCCTAGACCTTTCAATTGTTTTTGTCTATCAATAGTACGATTTCTTATAAACCACAGAGGTCTATTTAAAACAACATCGTAATATTCATGATAATTCATATCCATGATAATAGCATCTGTAAAACTCATACATGGTATTTTGTTCCTTATGGAAACCGTCAACCCTATAATTCAGGATTTGTTTCTCACTGCCATTAAGTGCATTTTGAATCTTTATACCCTCAGATTTTTGTATATAGTCTAACCATTGAATACTTACTTGACTGTAGTTGTTGGTTGTAAAATATCCATAGTTAGATATTAGAGCTATCGACTGTGGTGTTATAAACTTACTTCTGTAGACAGACATGCACACAGCAGCAATCACCGTATTCATATACTACGATGGTGCTGTCTCCAGTTCAGGGATGAGTTTCTCACAATCTGTGATGTAGATCCATTTACTACGTCTGATGGACAGTATCTAAAGAAAAATAAAGAATGTTAAGTAGAATATTCAACAATGGCAATTCAATAATGTTATTTTTAACAATACACTTTCATGAGAACAACAAAATGTAATTGATAAGAATCAAGGACAATAGTTTTTTTTACTCATACATCTCTTCTTGGAAATCAAAGATGTAATCTTCTAATCGTCGTTGATAGTGCCAATCCAGGAACATTCCTCTTACGGTTTGTTTGTTTGGAATTAAGCACAAACCTACACAATGGGCTATCTGTGCTCTGCCCACCACGGGTATCGAAATCCAGTTTCTAGCATTGTAAGTCTGCAGAGATACTGTTTTGCAATTGGGGGCTTGTCTTAGGGATGCTGACATGATGTCAGGAGAGTAAAAACTGGCATCCAGAATAGGTCCTCGATATTCTTGATTGGACTTGATATTAAAAAGATGAGGGAAATATCCTTTCTGTAGTTCTTCTAATCCAAATGTTTAAGGAAACAAAAATAAAGACATGGGTATAAAATTATAACTGTTAATTACCCTTATTCTGAGACATTTGATGGTCATAATCATAATTTTTCGCCGTTTACAATAATCTCGGGTTTTATCCCTTGACGAATAAGATAATTTCATATAAAGTGACTATCAAAACTTTTCACGTTATGTGCTATAGTTGTATAATTCTTATGTTCTTTCAAAAATAAGAATTTACCAAATTCGTCAAATGAATTATATCCTTTGAAAACTGTTTCCTTACCATTAAAATCATGGACCACACAATAGAGTACCTAGTGAATTTCTGTTTCCTGATCTGTCTCAAAATCAAAAAATAAATATTTATAATTTATTTGTTGAACAAAACAACCCTACTCTAAACCAACACCCCGGGGTGCCTAGATACCTCTTCTAAGTTTCACAACAGTTCCGGTCATGTGACTTCTTTGTTTAATACTGTATATATATATCCGTGTCAGTGTAAATTACTTGTACCTGATGATGATGACAAAACCTTGTCGAAACGTTGTACATTTGCTGTTATATTAAAGTTTTTCTTCATTACCCATTCAAGCCGTCTCCAGCCATTATTAGTCTCAAAGTGGGTTCCTCGTATTCGAAAATAATATTTATTTGCTGGGTCTTTGATATTTTTGTCCTGGAGAAACATAAATGGTTGTTTAAGACACATGATTTACATCCTACGCAAATGTATTCGCCACAACAATGAAATTCGGGATTACGTTTCTTTCTGTCAATAATGATAAAACATTTTTTGCACTGATAAAAGTTGTCACATGAAGATTTAGTTTGTCTATCATTCACTGATTTGGGTCACTTGTGACATTCTACAGATTTACAAAATCTGTTACAATCGGAACAGACAACGGATTGACCTTTCACACGTTACAGTACTCTGAACAATGATGTTTGTTTAAATGTTCAAGTGATTTATCACATTCTGAACAATAATAACTTACCCCGAGGAAAGCTTTCATTGATGTTATAACATCAAAATGGTGATCATGATACCACAGATAGCTTTTCTCTGAGCGTGAACTGCCTTTATATATATATTACACGGTTAAAATTTTCCGATGATACAACACGTATTTGAGCATGTTGTATCATGTATTTGAGCATGTAACATGTATTTGAGCATTAAAATGACGTTCAAATATATTGATATCTTCTACGCCACATGGTCCTTCTGGAACATTAGCTGAAGAATGTAATTCTTTAGCCATGCGAGTCAGTAGTGGTCGTCGTTGATCTCTAATATACTTATAAACTGGATCTTTTCTGATATATGCTAAGCCTAATTTGTCATTGTTAGTTATAGCAATAACCGATTTTTTTCTTAAGTGGGTCTAGACTGATATTTGATAATTTACGTCTGGCACTGTCTACAGGTAATTCTAACATTGTAACCTCAATTTTAAATGAATCATCAAGTGGTATATCTTTTTTTACTTTGATTTACTTTTTCTACTGTGGATAAAATAAAATATGATATTTGATAATTTACATCTCGCACTGCCTACAGGTAATTCTAACTTTGTTTTAAATGAATCACCTAGTGGTATTTTTTTTTAACCTTGATTTACTTTTTCTACTGTACATAAAATCATTTCAGGTGTAAAAATATCCTTATTTTGTAAGCAAGTACTTATGGGTTTATTGAGATGGTTTGAATAAACAGATACTCTTACTTTGTCTCTACCATCCAGATGTTTTGTTGTATCATCCAGTATATTCTGAATATTAGGGCTAAGAGTATCCAAAATAATTGTAAGCCTGTGTATTTTAGTATTAAATGAAATACTGTATGTTGTAGAAGCTGCATTATACTTTTTAATTAATTTACTTGGAGATTTTTTAACTATAAATTCTCGGTCTTCCTTGTGAGGACGTTTAACAGATACCTGTAAAAAAAAGAGGATATTTCTAAAATAATTTCAGATATGTGAATTATATATATAAGTTTTAAAAGATTGTTTATCTTCAAGGATGTGTTTCTGTAAAATAAAAAAAAGTAATTGAAATCATTTTATATATATGTAAATTCGTATTAATTAATATAAGTGATATCTAAACAAGTTACAGTAATCAGAGCTTCAGTCTCTTCAACACTTAGAGGCCACGAACAAAGTAAATACTGCCTAGTTGTTGGCACACATTTCTCTCCAATTCATCTAGATCTTCGCCACAAATCGATAGTGGGACCATATCCTACATAAATATAAGTTATGTATGATAGTACTTATTGAGTTTAACTATATACGTTTCAGTTAGTTCAGAAAGATGTTCAAAATAGATCTATAAGAATATTAGTTTAGAAATATATTGAAAATCATACTTATGTCAGTTGAGCTGTCCATCATTATCGCTAATAGAACTATGAGATGTAATATTCGCTTGAATCTTGAATCCAGAGTGATTGTACACTGATTGACAGCTGTTTATTTATATATATATGGGAACATGTTAAAATAAAAATCAATCATAATACACTGTTGCTATGGGATTACAATATAATTACAAAACTGTAAACTTTGTACTTAAACTCTACGTTTTCAAAATGTAACTATCAATGGTAAAAAATCATTTATAACATACTGTTTCAGTACATATAACAATAACTATTATGACGAATGTTATATAATGTTTTGAAACACAGAGATAATGCTACACTGCAGGGTACTGACACATAAGACAAAAAGTCGATTATTAGTTGCCTAAGCTTATTTTGCAATACACAGGTATTTGTAAATATACTGTAAACATGTAAATAGTGTTATCTTCTTAGTTCCTGTCGTTCTTAGTGGAACATTGGGCTACAACAACCCTTCGCCGACGGAAGTGTTGTTGTAGTTTCCGAACCGGCGACCCTCGGATTGTGAGTCGAGTGACTTATCCACCGGGCCATGCCGGGCCCGACAGTGTGTTATCTTCTTAGTTCCTGTCGTTCTTAGTGGAACATAAGGCTACAACAACACTTCGCCGACGGAAGTGTTGTTGTAGTTTCCGAACCGGTGACCCTCGGATTGTGAGTCGAGTGACTTATCCACCAGGCCATGCCGGGCCCGACAGTGTGTTATAATTAAGTTTTATTTTAATAAATTATTTTCAAACTTTCATTTTATTCTAAGTGAACCGATAGTATGTAATAATTACAGGTTGAGTAATATTCATTTAAACATTATACCAATAACTTTTATAATTATGGTCTAATTGTTTATATTTAGCAATATGTAAAAGTGAATATTATTTAGAACTAGTCTTTGTGGTTTGAGCAGATGGTTTTCCTAATATACATATATTTTCAAGCCTGACCTTGACCAAACACTTAGAATGGCATAAGACATGTTCACCTGGTCAACTTAGAATTAAGCCCTTTGTGTCATACATTGGTGACATCAATATATTCAAAGTACAGTTAGTTTGACATCTTAGGTTGTTTCAAACCCTTGAGGGCTTGCAAGATTCATACTGAGTATACATGTCAGCTGTTGTCGTCAATATATTCAAAGTACAGTAAGTTTGACATCAATTTACAGACAGACGGCGAATTCGTCCGTTTTGTGTACTTATTATAATAATGAAACAATGCCTGAAAGTCTTGGTATTTGAAATATGGTTATTGTGAAATACAGAACATTGAAGAAGTTATGTGTTTCATACACAAGATTTGTGTATATTTGTTAGTCATGATTATATACACTCATTAAAGCAAAGAACATGGAGTTTTGAATACATCGCTAAGGTGTTCCTCAAAGACTTATGGTAAGTGTTGTTATTCTATAATTAATCATATGAAGAAAAAAATATCATGTTGAATAATGTTTTTGACAACTTGGACAGTACTGTCACAGTATATTTGTTTAAAAAGCTATAGTAATAGCAAGTATATGTGAAAGTCCACCTTTTTAAAACATGTGATAAAGGAACACATGTAAAATGTTTTTCACAAACTAGTAAAAATGATTTTATGAAATAAAAGTTTTATTGATGATTTTGTATAAGTTTTATATATATGAATATATTTAACTACTACTGAAAATCTTTAAACAAAAAGTTTTAATCATTATATCATCTTTTTAGGATAAATGAGTTAGAGCAATTTTTTAGGACAGTTTAATTATAATTGGTTTAATTAATTGTGATTAATTATTCTTATTGAGACATGTATTATATGAGTCATGGTTGTCTACCAGCACCTTATCTACTTTGTGGTAATGAATTAGTCTTAAGTGTCCTTTTTAGGGCAAATTAATGAATTAGTAATTTACATTTAGTATGATTTGATAACGTTAGCTGTTCTTTTATGATGTCTTAATTATAATTAACTAATGAATTAGGCCCCTTTTGGGATCATTTAACTATGACTGTATTAATTAATTGAAGAAGTGGGATTTTTTTCTAGGATCATTTGATTAGTGATAGAACACGTCCTCTGGATGGAAATTAATGAAAAACGTAAATTAAAAAGATTGCTGGATATTTACTGGGTAGACGTACAGATAGATCGTAAGCTTCATTATATTAAGATTCATGTTTAGGCATGTTTGTAACTGCAATTTCTCGTACTATTGCATCCATTATGCCCATCTGGCTGGTATCAAACTACAAATTCAACACTATGACATCATATCAAACTTTTAGCACAACATGGTCGCCTATCATGACTGACATATTATCATTGTTGAAACATATAAAAATGAAAGCTATTATCTAAATTTGAATCCCACAAAGATAGTAATGATATGTTTGTTCATGATTTTGTTGTAAAACGTTTTTATGTAAATACGTGTTTAATAGATATGTCTTTTTATGTAGATCAGATTGCAAAATCTTTATTGAGAAAATAAATTATTCAAAGAATTATTGTGTCCAAATTTTTTATTATAATAATATCGCTAAAATATTTAATCATTTGAGTAAATTTTAATTATAGTATAAGTAAGTCTTTTTAAGGTCTTTAATTAAATACATGTCAAGACATGTTTGGATAACATATCCACCTATCACACACACACACATATACACGTGGTGCCTCTAGTTAAACAAATATTAATTACGACCTTGTTATCTTCGATGACAATGAACACATGTGACTTTTAGCACAACATGGTCTCCTTTCATGGCGGCCATGCGAGGCGCCCTCTGGTGATATAAATTAAAACTACCATCTCGTCATCTTCAATGACGACACACACACATGTGGTGCCCACTAGTTACAAAATATGAACTACGATCTCGTCATCTTTTAACACTCTGCTGGCCTCCTTTGATTTCCACCATGCCCTGAGACAGCCAATCAGCGTGATGCAGCATGCTTTGGACGCTAAAGTGCCGCCCTTACTACTTATATTAAAGTAAACTGACCAATGATGTTTATTTCAAGTATTAAATCTCTTTTCACAATCTGAACAATAATAACTACCCCAAGGAAACCTTTCATTGATGTGATAAGGTCAAAATGGTGATGATGATGATACCACAGGAAAATTTTGTCAGGATGTAAAGGACCTTTATATATCACATGCAGTGGTGTAGAAAGGAGTAGCAAAGTGGGGGTGCTTGGCTAGACATATATATTTTACAATGAGAGATTGAAAGCATAAGGAGCTGCCAAAGGCAGCTTAGTCTAGAGGGTCTTTGGGCATGCCCACCAGAAAATTAATATAATATAAAAGTGGTGGTGTTACATCACCCCTAGTTCTGACACCTCTGACACGGTTGAAATTGGTTGAAGAGTCTATGTGAATCTGAATGTTTATACGAGGTTCAAAGTTTATTTTTTCTATTCTGCAAGGTCCTTCTGGAACATTAGACAATATGTGCAAGTCCTGAGCCGTATATGTAAGTAGCAGCTTTTGCTGATTTTTAATATATTTATATTTGGGATTTTCTTCTGAGTCATGCTAAAGCTATTACAAAGGTCATTGTTATTATTTATAGAAATAATTGATCGTTTTTTAAGTTTATCAAGGCTAATGTTCGATAACTTATAAATATTGGCACTGCCTACAGGCAGTTCCAATATAGTGACCTCAAATTGGAAAGACTCGTCTAATTGTATGTCCTTTCTACTCTGATTGACTTTTTTGATGTTGATTAAGATCACTTCGGGTGAAAATAGTTCCTTATTTTGTAAACAAGTACTAACTTGTTTATCCAAATGGTTAGAATACATGTAAACTCTTACTTTACTTCTGTTGTTTAAATGACTTATTGTATTGTCCAATATATTCTAAGTATTCTTATTCAGTGGGTTCATAATGTTTGTAAGTGGCTGTTGATATGATTTAGGATTAAATAATATGTTGTATGTTGTAGCAACTGCATTGTACAGAAGTATTTAAAACATAGAATAATATTTACAGCAGATGAGTTGTCCATAATTATTATTAGTAGAACTATAAGATACCATAATTGCATGAATGTTGAATTCAAACTGATTGTAGTCTGATTTGACTGCAGTTTATAGATAGATGAATAACCCAGATTTGACTGCTTCCTGATTAGTTAGGATGGGGACCGAGCGTCATGCCGACAGAGGGCGCCACACGCGTATCGACCTAAGGCAATAGAGAGGAGAAGGGGATGATGCCATCAAAGGTGATAATGTCATAGTCCTACAAGTTGTCACCAGAGGGCGCTTTGACAGGCAGCCATATATATATATATATATATATATATTAAATATACTATACATAAG
>NW_013667056.1:275246-284039 GCF_000517525.1 Limulus polyphemus
ATATATATATATATATATATATATATTAAAATATACTATACATAAGATTGATGTTCACTGTACCAATCGCTAAGTGTATTCAATTAGACTATAAGTTTCTGTAATTAACAATTATAATACAATATCTTTATCCTTGTATACTCAACATATTTAATGATAAACTCTACATACAATTAAGGTACACCATACTTTAATTAGCATTTTTTTATGTTAATGAGCTTTACAAATTTGCAAACATAGTTCTTTACATAGCATTACAAAACAGTAAATGATTATTTTATTACTCAGTTATCATACAGTTATTACATACTGTGCCCGAAATATTGTCAGCAGTTAAACAAGTTTAAGTCGGCTTAGAATAAATAAATCTTGCCTCCCAGTAACACAGCAGCATGTCGGCAGACTTACAATGCCACAATCCAGGTTGGGCAGAGCACAGATAGCTAATTGTGTTGCTTTTTGCATAACTTCAAACAAAGAATAATTTTTTTTTGAAATGAAAGATCGATTCAATTCTACTTAAACGTGTGAAGTGTGTGAGATTTCATTATACACTAAAATCTAATTATTATATCAAATATATTGTTTTGAAACATATTTTAAAACAGTGAAGCTATATAGTCAGACGAAACATTACATAGAACGGGTCATTGACACACATGACAAAGGTCAACCCTGTCTATTTTTCTGTACACGCTTAAACTAGGTAGCTCGTCCATATATAAACAGCTGTCAAGCAGTCAACAATCACTTTGTCAGCAACTAGGGGGAATTTACTGTGGCCTCTAACTGTTGAAGAGACTGAAGCATGGAAGATGTAAGTTTTCAAAACTTATATATAATTCACATATCTGAAATTATTTTCATTTATAAATTACATTTAGAAATATCCTCTCTCTTTTACAGGTATCCGTTAAACGTCCTCACAAGGAAGACCGAGAATTTATAGTTAAAAAGTCTGCAAGTAAATGTGTTAAAAGTATAATACAGCTTCTACAATATACAGTATTTCATTTAATACTTAAATACACGGGCTTACAAATATGTTGGATACTCTTAGTACTAATATTCAGAATATACTGGATGATACAACAAAACATCTGGATGGTAGAGACCAAGTAAGAGTATCTGTTTAATCAGATCATCTGGATAAACCATTAAATACATGCTTACAGAATAAGGATCTTTTCTCACCTGAAATGGTTTTAACTACCATCGAAAAAGTAAATGAAAGTAAAAAAGACATACCATTAGATGATTCATTCAAAATTGAAGTTAATACATTGGAATTACTAATAAGCAGTGCCAATAATTATAAGTTATCAAACACTAGTCTTGATCAACTTAGAAAAAAAAATTGGTTATTGCTATAAATAATAACGATGACATTTGCTGTGCTAAGGCTATAGTAATAGCATTAGTTTTGCTCGCTCAGAAAAGATATTGTAATATTAGAGAACCACAACGACCGATTCTTACATATCTGGCCAAAAACTTACATACTTTGGCTACTGTTCCAAAAGGAGCATGCATTTCTAAATTTGAACATCATCTAAATGTTCAAATACGTGTATGTTCAGAAAATTTCAACCATGTAATATATAAAGGCCCTTCACGTCCAGACAAAATCTACCTATGGAACATGGTCATGATTTCGACATTATCACATGAACGAAAGGTCTCCTCTGGGTAAGTTATTACTGTTCAGAATGTGAAAAGGCATTTGAACATTAAATCAACATCATTGTTCTGAATATTCTAATGTTTGTTATACAAATGAATGTTCGAAAGGTCAACCTATAGTTTGTTCTCATTGTAACAGATTTTGTAAATCTGCAGAATGTTAAAACAGGCATAAATAAAAAAAAAGGTAAACAAACGATATCTTCATGTGATTAGTTTTACCAGTGTAAAAATTGTCTTGTCATTATTGACAGAAAAAAAACATAATCCTGAATTTCATTGATGTGACAATACCATACATATAGGATGTAAATCATATGTTTTAAATAATCAATTATCTTTTCTCCAGGATAAAAAGATCAAAGATTCCTCAAATAAATACTTATGTTTTGAGAGAGATCAGGAATTCACGAGGTAAACTATTGTGTGGTCCATGATTTTAATGGTAAGTGTCTTGCACTATCTTATTCATCAAGGGATAAAACCCGACATTATCATAAACGGTAGAAAAATTATGGTTATGACCATCAAAAGTCTCAGAATTAGAATAATTGACAGTTACAATTGTATATACCTATGTCTTTATCATTGTTTCCAAAAACATTTGGATTAGAAGAACTACAGAAAGGATATTTCCCTCATCTTTTTAATATAAAGTGAAATCAGGAATATTGAGGACCTATACTGGATGCCAGTGTTTACTCTCCTGACACCATGTCATCATCCGTATGACAAAAGTTCCTGAATTGGCATTGTCAGTGACGAGAGGAAGAATTCATCTTTGATTTTCGAGAAGAGATGCACAGGTAAGAAAAAAAAAATAACATTATCAATGTTGATTCTTATTAATTTTTTGGTTGTTCTCTTGAAATTATTTTTGTTGAAAGTTTTATTTATCATTCTTTGTTTTTTTCTTTAGATACTGCCGATCAGACGTAGATATACTTCGACGTTGCTGTCTTCAATTCAGGGAAGAGTTTCTGTTAACCTACGATGTAGATCCCTTCAGATACACGACCATTGCTTCTGTATGCATGGCTTTATACAAAAGCAGCTTTATACCATCACAATCAATAGCTCTCATACCTAATCATGAATACTTTACAACCAACAACTACACCCAATTAAGTATCCAATGGTTCGATTATGTACAAAAATCTAGGGGATAAAAATCCAACATGGACTTAATGGTGTTGAGAAACAAATCCTGAATTATAGAGTAGACAGTTTTTGGTGTTGAGAAACAAATCCTGAATTATAGAGTAGACAGGTTTTGGTGTTGAGAAACAAATCCTGAATTATAGAGTAGACAGTTTCAGTAAGGAACAAAACACGATTTATGAGTTTTACGGATGCTACTACCATGGTTATAATAAATGTTATGACACAAAGAATGTAGTTTTAAATAGACCCATGATGTTTATTAGAAATCGTGCATCTGAAAAACAGAAACAACATGAAGCTCTAAGATGCAAGGTCATAACAATATGGGAGCATGAGTTTGAGAAAATGAATTGTGGTGATACAGATTTAATGAATTTCCATAGTGACCATACTGTAGTTTCTGCCTGGATGTACGAGATGCCTTCTATGGAAGGAGAGTCAATGTGACAAGACTTTTATACAGTATAAAAGAAGGAGAAAAGATTGAGTACGTGGATTTTACATTGTTATATCCAGGGACAAACAAATATTGTGTTAGACATCCTACAATAATAACAAGTTTCTCTAACTTAAATAATTATTTTGGTTTTATAAAACGCAAAGTTCTAGTCATGAGGAAACTCTATCATTCAGCTTCACCATTTAGATGTGATAGTCAATTAATCTTTCCATTATGTGGATCAGGTGGGAATCTAGATCACTGTCACCATGTAACCATAGCGATGACAAGAGATCTTTCATTAGTATTTAGGACACAGAAGAAGTAAAGAAAGCAGTCGAGTGTGGATACCAGGTAATAAGAGTATATAAGATTTATAATTTTCCTGTCAAATCTAGACATCTTTTTAAGAACTATATTGATAAGTTTCTTAAACTAAAGCAAGAAAATATAACATTGATAAGTTTCTTAAACTAGAGCAAGAAAATATAACATTGATAAGTTTCTTAAACTAAAGCAAGAAAGTATAACATTGATAAGTTTCTTAAACTAAAGCAAGAAAATATAACATTGATAAGTTTCTTAAATTAAAGCAAGAAAGTATAACATTGGAGGTAAAGCAATATCATGTTGACCAATATAAAGAAAATGAAGGAAAGCAACTGACTCCTGGAAATATTGTTTTTAATCCAGGAAAAAGATCAGTTGCAAAATTATGTCTTAATTCTTTTTGGGGAGGTTGGGATAACAAACCATAACTTTGGAGAGGTTGGGATATGTCTGAGGACAAACCATAACTTTGGGGAGGTTGGAATATGTCTGAGGACAAACCATAACTTTGGGAAGGTTGGGATATGTCTGAGGACAAACCATAACTTTGGGGAGGTTGGGATATGTCTGAGGACAAACCATAACTTTGGGAAGGTTGGGATATGTCTGAGGACAAACCATAACTTTGGGAAGGTTGGGATATGTCTGAGGACAAACCATAACTTTGGGGAGGTTGGGATATGTCTGAGGACAAACCATAACTTTGGGGAGGTTGGGATAGACAAACCATAACTTTGGGGAAGTTGGGATATGTCTGGGGACAAACCATAACTTACCTATGTAACATCCATTAAAGAATGAATGAATGATAATACCAAAATAATAAGAGATGTTACACTGATTAATGAAGAAGTGAATCTCTTCATTGGAAACACAGATATGAATATCTGCCCCAGAAATATCAAACCAACATCTCTCTGGTAGCTTTCACAACAGTACATGCTCATCTGAAGTTATATCATACACTGTCCCTCACCGAGGTATTGTCAGTAGGACGATCATCCACAAGATCCCTGTCAGATCCAAAAAATGTCTGAGACAAATCTATAATATCGTCTTCTGAATCTATGTCTATCATTTGTTTTTGGCTTAATTTCTTAGACTGAGTCCGAGTCACAGCACACGAGTGAAACACATCGGGATTCTCCTCAACTACAACATCATCTTTAGATGAAACAGTGATCAGATCGTTAACCATTTTAGGTTCGGCAACAACTTTTCACCCAGCCAAATCGTTTCCAAACAACAATGACACACCCTTAATTGGCATAGTAGGTCTTACCCCCACCCACAACTGGTCCCAAAACCAGGTCTGATGCTAAATAAATGTTATGAAAATGAACGTTAACAAAGCCACCCTCAATACCCTGAGCAATAATAGACTCACCAGTGGCAGAACTCAAACCTAAAGGCAATATACCTTCTAACAACAGTGATTGAGTTGCCCCAGTATCACGTATAATACGTATGGGTATGGGATTGCCAGTGTCATTTGTTAAAGACACAGAATCTACAGACACAAAAGGTCTAAATTCCTCCCTGATTGCATCAGCCTTTATATCAGTAGCCAAATCAACAACATTAGGTGATCTGGTGAAACTACTTCCATATGTGGACACAAACGCACTGGTTGTTGCCTTTTTTCTTTTTCAAACACCAACAATTGGACATAACATGACCAGGTTTTTTTACAGAAATGGCAGACAGGCCTTGATTGTTTTAAAGAAATTTTATCTGGACTGTCAAAAGATTTCGAACTAGGGGAGCTGGTTTTTTTGGAAATTCCTCAACTTTAGTGGATTGAACAAATACAGGTGTTTGTTGAGATGGTAGGAATTTCTTTTTTATGAAAAGTGGTTTTATGTGTTAAAGTGTAATCATCAGAAAGAGCAGCTGCTTCCTGTAGTGTTTCAACTTTATTTTCATCTAAGTAAGTTTTGAGGTCGTCACGTGCGCAACGTTTAAATTCTTCAATTAGACATAATTGTCTTAGTTTGTCGAAACTGTTGCCAATATGCATAGAATTACACCATCGATCAAAATAAATATCTTTTTCGTGGGCAAATTCAATATAAGTTTGATTATCTTGTTTGCGATAAACTCTAAACTTTTGGCGATAAGCCTCTGGTACTAACTCGTATGCTTTGAGAATAGCTGCTTTAACCTTATCACAATTCGTACAGTCTTTTAAAGATAGAGCGGCATAAGCTTCTTGTGCTTTACCAGTTAAAACACTTTGTAATAATAATGACCATTTTTCGGTGGGCCATTCCATGGTTTGGGCAACCTTCTCAAAATGTTGGAAATATTTATCAACTTCATTTTTATTGAACGGTGGTACTTTAACATATCCATTGAGTTCAAAGTTGTCATTTTGCTTTGATCGATCAATGTTGAGTCTAATTTCAATTTCTTTCAGCCTAATTTCTTTTTCGGCCTCAATACGAGCTCGTTCGTTCTCGGCTTCAATACAAGCCTGTTCAAGCTCTAGTTGTTTCAGTTTTAGCTGGATCTCTAACTTATCTTTATCACTCAACCCAGATTGGCTTGTAAGGACACCAGAGTATTCCTCTAATGCTTCCTCAGGTAACAAATCATCATCGACTAGTATTTCAATAATTCATTTTTTTAATTCATTTTTTCTCATTGATCTTTTAACTTCTAGTTCTTAAACTTTGGCAATTTCGAGCAATTCATTTTTGTTATATTTTTCTAACTGTTCTAGGGAGAAAATCTTGATAATCCGACATGATCAAATCTAACTACTCCTGTACAGTTGAAAATGGAAACCGTCAGTTCAAGAAGAATCTTAATAACAAACATGTGGAATAGAAAACATCACTTCAGGAAATCTATAATAATAAAAGAGCCTCTGTGTGTGTCACCGCCATAGCTCCAAGAGGAAAGAACCTAGAGTCCTGAAATTTTGCACACATATTAAGAAGATTCTGAGGGTGTGCACCTGGGTATTATTTTGTAGATTTTACTCAAAAAAAAGTTGGTCAGTTTTTTTTTTGCCTTATAGCCCTAAGCCCCATAATTCTGCTTCCTGAAGGTCTGCCCCATAGTGGCACAGTGGTATGTCTGCGGACTTACAACACTAGAAACCGGGTTTCGATACCGTGGTGGGCAGAGCAGAGATAGCCCATTGTGTAGCTTTGTGCTGAACTTCAAACAAACAAACAAACCTGAAGGTCTATAGAAAAGTATCATTTTTGTTTTCTTCTAATTCTTACTTACTGAATGAACAATATGTGGAGGTTTTCTGCCAAATACTCTTTTTCAACACAAACATGGGAAGAAAAATACAAATCTGTGAATTAAAAAAAGTTCAATTGAACTAAGTTTGGGAAACGGCAACAAACAAAATATGAATCAGAGAATAGGAGAAAGAAAGAAAACACAGGAATAAAAACAATTTGAGAAGTTAAATTAAAATCATTGGCTTTTAAAAAGAGTTGAATTGAATTAAGATCGGGAAATGGCAACAGACAAATCAATTAAAGAATTGGCGCTATAGAAGTAATTAATATAACAAAGACGCTTGACTTGTACATTGAGACCTCTGTGTATCATGAGAGGACCTAAGAATCCCGCAGCGGAGTGTGAGAATTTTATACTAGCTCCTTAATGGGAAAAGTGTAAAACAATGATTCGTAATTAGTTGGAAACCTGAAACAACCGGTAACAACAAAAGGAAAAGAATGGTAAAACAATTCAAAAATAATAATGTTTGTCACCAATCCATGATAAACCCTATTAGCGTAACCTGTCGAAAAGTAATTTCTACTTATCTTAAACTATTTCCACAGAAGACAAGTAATAGTGATAATTCTCAAAGAAATGTGCTCATGAATGTGAAAGCGTTGGATCAGGTTTTTTTGGATTTCGCGCAAAGCTACACGAGGGCTATCTGCGCTAGCCGTCCCTAATTTAGCAGTGCAAGACTACAGAGAAGGCAGTTAGTCATCACCACCCACCGCCAACTCTTGGGCTACTCTTTTACCAACGAATAGAGGGATTGCCGTCACATTATAACGCCCCCACGGCTGAAAGGGCGAGCATACTTGGTGTGACGGGGATTCGAACCCGCGATCCTCAGATTGAGAGTCGAGTGCCCTAACCACCTGGCGATGCCGGCCGGAGAAATTCGGAATCGAAACTTGTTAAAACAAATGTTTTATATGTTACAAACCCCCCAAGTTAGAAAAAATAAATCAGCAGTTAAATTTGTTGTCTTCCGGTGGTTCAACGATAAGTTTATGTGGTTTTTTCGGGTTTTACAACGCTAGAATTTGAGGTTCGATCCATACGGCGGATATGGGAAGATAGCCAGTCTGCTGTGCAACTCTGTGCTCGAACAAACAAGTAGTTAATCTTGAGTAAAGTTCCCTTGTAACTCAAACGTTAAATAATGAAACATTCAGAAGTGGAGTTTTTAAAAATAAATATTTCCATGCAATTCAAGCCGTGCAATAATGAGAAGTTTATCACTGAAACTTGTAAAAGCAAACGTTCCTGTGTAACTAAAACCAGGAAAAATGTAGTAGCGAATTCGTCAAAACGAAACCGTTTTACTGAAACCGTTAAAATAGGAAATAATTAATGGTGAGACTTGTCGAAGAACCGGAAACGCGGGAAGAATACAAGATGTGAAATGTATCCAATAAATGAATGCAAAGCCCCGCAGAAGTAAGACATTGATAAATATATTCGACCCTGAAGAAGTGCTCTCAGCTGACACCAGGAATCATACTGGTACTACACTACAACTTATTAGTTTAATGACCATACCCTATGATAATTTGGCGTAAACCGGAAATGACGTGATTTTTATACAAGGAAAATGTGATAATGTAAACTACCAAATGTATTCTGTACATTGGATTTGTTTGTTGTTAAGAGCAAATCTAAGCAATGGGTTATTTGTGCTTTGTCCACCGTGGGTATCGAAACATGATTTTTAGCGTTATTAACCCTCAGACTTTCCGCTGAATCACCGTGGGGCTTGTACATTGAAATTGTCATTACTGTGTTAAAGGGTTCGATCTCACAGATTGCTCCTTGGAGAGTTAGGAAGGATTTTATATTTATATTAAAATGTTTTGTAGACAGGTTTAGCAAAGATTTTATGTTGTCATACAAAACATTTTAGTATGAGGTTTAGCAAAGATTTT
>NW_013667056.1:284959-291961 GCF_000517525.1 Limulus polyphemus
AAAATGTTTTGTAGACAGGTTTAGCAAAGATTTTATGTTTTCATACTAAAATGTTTTTTAGACAGGTTTAGCAAAGATTTTATGTTCATACTAAAATGTTTTGTAGACAGGTTTAGCAAAGATTTTATGTTCATACTAAAATGTTTTGTAGACAGGTTTAGCAAATATTTTATGTTCATACTAAAATGTTTTGTAAGCCAAAACAACGGAATTATAGGAAAGTTTAGAAAGCATTTTGTATTGATATTATAGTTGTTTTGTTTGTTTGAAGTTAAGCACAAAGCTACATGATGGGTTATCTGTGTTCTGTATCTGTATCGAAACCCGGTTTCTAGCGTTGTCAGTCCGCAGAAATATCGCTGTGCCATTGGGATGCAAAAGACTACAAATTCGAGCGCTTTCGAATAATTGCCTATTTTTCTTTTGGAGTATGTTTTTATTATAGATGTTGTATAAGTCAGAACAATACAGTTTTAGGAAGGGTTGGCAAACTTGAGCTTCAAATTTGAATAACAAGCTTACCCAAGCTAGAATACAGTTTCTTGTGAAAGACCTATTCTTATGTCACGTGACATGATGCTGGAGAAGCACGAGCTCTCTATAGTGTTGCATGTCACGAGCTCGTTGTTGCGAAGACACATGCTGCAGTTACTCGGTGTTCTACCTTACCAATCCTTGTCATGGATTGAACAGGGAACTGATATTTCAAGCCAAGCTGAGCGTGAAATAAACGAATCGCTGGTGTTTTTGATACTAAATTAAAAAGTTGTAGAATCTCGATAAATATCTGTGTAGCCATAGAATCAACATTCTTCCCTTCGACTATTAAAAGGTATTATCAATACTGTTAATGAATATTCTAATTTGTAAGTATGATCGTTCAAAAGAATACGTAGAAGGACGAAAGCTCTAACGGTATGTATGTTTTGATCTATTAATTGAGAATTAAAAGAATCAGAGTTCTAACACTGTAAGAACTAATTTTAAGATACGTATTAAAATGATGGATGTAAGTTCCAGTTTTCAATTGTATTTAAATAATAAATGAACGTTTTCCTACTTTAGTCTTTTAAGGCTGTCGACGTTAATAGGAGCAAAACATTTGGGTAGTTTTAAAATCTTGAGATCGGTTAAATGTTAATATTGACAATTTTGTCTTGGTCAGGTTTAATAAATGAACGTTTTCCTACTTTAGTCTTTTAAGGCTGTCGACGTTAATAGGAGCAAAACATTTGGGTAGTTTTAAAATCTTGAGATCGGTTAAATGTTAATATTGACAATTTTGTCTTGGTCAGGTTTATTTGACAGAGAATTTTTCATTGTGCCTTTTGTTCATCATTTTCCATTACATTATCTAAAAGCACTCTGTATTTGTGAGAAATATTTCGTTCCGAGGAAATTCCCTGTTTCAGATATTTTCACACAGAACGTTCCATTTATTTGAGTATTCTTTTGTATGGAAAAATATATATTATATATGAAACTGTGAACGTTTAATACATAGGAAAGAAAATTCCAAGTACATTATACATTAAGTTTTGTATATAACATAAGGAAGCGCTCTATTGGAAAGAACTGTATACAATTATACTTTGATTTGTGCCAATACGTCGGTTATATTCAAACATTAGCCTATTCAGAATACTAAATATTAAACTAAAACTTCCTTTCCAGTATCATGGCCTTTCTACAATTCCTAATAAAAGATGCCCATCATGATGCACAGTTTCTAACATTGGAATATGTAATCGTGTTTTAGCTGGGTTTTTTTGGTTGAATTTTTGAGGTCTTTTACAACCACGAACACACGTTGAAAGACAGGTTTGAATTTTCTAATGAAATGCAAAAAAAAAATGAAGTTTTATAGCGATGTTCACTGTGCTAGCTTTGATTTTGAGTCGTTATATAAAAACAAAAACTATACAGTTGAGTACTGACGTAATTTTTAATAACAACTCTGACAATTCCTAAATCAGTATTTTTCAAGTTGATAAACTTTGCTACGAAGGAACCTCATTTAGTTCTTAACGGCAATCCCTATGATCAGATTGATGGTGTTACTATATGGGTTTTTTTCGACTCACAATCTTTCAAACTTCTTTGCTACAGTAGGTATATGAATGACACGTTTATCCTTTTAAAGAACTCTGGTCAAGCTTCTTAATTTCTTGAATAACAAACATAATAATATATATAATTCGCTATTAAACGTCAACAAGATCATTAACTCCCATTTCTTCACACGTTGATTTATAACTACAATTGCCACTTTCAGCGTGAAGTATACCATGATGAAACGTTTACTGGCTTTTAATTTTCCAAGTATTGTATCAAATTAAACAAAAAACTTGGTTAAAATTATGTTCCATCGTACATATAGAATATCTAGCACCTATGATTTGAATTTCGTGCAAAGTTACACGAGGGTTATCTGCGTTTGTCGTCCCTAATTTAGCAGTGAAGCTAGTCATCACAACCCACCGCCAACTCTTTTACCCATGAATAGTGGGATTGACCTTCACAATACAACTCCCTCACGGGCTGAAAGGGCGAGCATGTTTGGCGGGATGGGGATTCGAACCCTCAGACTGCGAGGTAAGCACCCCAACCACCTGGTCATGCCGTGTCCGCACTCATGAAGTTATACATGAAAAATTCAATGACATCAGATAATTCTTATGCAAATATGTTTTCCAATTTATGTTATTGACAGAACACTTCGTAATTATTTAAATCAGCAAAATGTTAGTATATCATCCATATTTGAGGTTCAGAAATATCCCGCTGTTAATACCTTGCCATAGATAAGTAAATAATCTTTGATTATTAAAAATCGGTTAACAATTATTCTTCGTATGGCGTATCTTCAAATACATCTGTTTCTAAATCTAAATAACGCCTCCAATGTTTCTTTTTGTTTAGGTATAAGGACTGTATTTACGCATTAAAGTCATCGATTGTAGTTTATAAATTTACTTTGCCCTTCTATATCGGGTTCACTAAAAGAAAATTGACAACTCTTACAAAACAACAAGCAAATTTAAAGTCCACGACCAGACCGAGTGTGCTTGATCATGCTCTAGATGGATGTGACGTAATCGAACATTCAAATTATTTCAAGACCTTATGCAAGGGCTCACTATGAATAGAAATTGTGTATAAAAAAAGAGTTTACACAGACTGAGCCCAGAAATTATTCAAGTAGGCTCAACGTGTAAGTTGCTTCTAATATCACAAACAGTGTTCGTCTTTTTATAATAAATATTCTTTCTTCGACGATTACGTTTAATTCACCCGATGACGGACTGAATTGAGTCTGAAAGCAGGCGCTTCAAATGGCCGTGAAGGAGAAGGTTTTAGTTCTTATTTATATTGTTTTTCTTCTCTTAAGTAAGTGTTTTCTTTGGTGAAAGATGATTTAGATTTAAGTTAGGTGGAATTTAGTTTTTTGATTATTTCTATTTTATTTTTGTCTGCCTAGTCCATACTATAGTTAGAATTATTTATGTACGGTGTATATGAATGTTAGTTTGAAAATCTTTCGTGTTTGTCCATTATGATGTTATTGGTTCAATAATAAGTCGATAATTTAAGCAGTTGGGGCTGGTTTCTATTTTTGATCCTGATTAGTTTTTTTTTTTTTTTTAGCAGACCCTGTCATACTATGTGGCGACCCTGCCTTTTTACGTCTAAATCCAACATTTGCATTAGGGTAGTAAAAATGTATATAGGGTTTGGTTGTAGGTTATAAGTAATTATTTTGTAGTTGCTTTAAACATTAATGAAGAAGTCTACAGGGTAGTTACAGGTTCACCTAATTTTAAGATTTATATTACCTATGAGTTTGAAATTTCCTAAAAACAGGTCGATTGCGGATATTATTACAGTTGTTAGGTGTCTGATTGTTCATTAATTTCCGGTAGAAATTCTTTCAGAGGAACTTCAGCGATACAAGTCCTTTCTTGATTAAACCAGTTTATTCTTTCTTGATACAATTCCACAGTCAGAACGTTTCTCGTCACTTTAAACTTAAGTTTTATAATACACGCTATAAATCACAGCGATTCACAATCTCGATAATGTTTCTCTCTACGAGTGCAAAATACACACTAGCTCGAAACAGAATCGTAAATTACCCGAAACTCACAGTAACTACTGTTCGCTTTTTTATCCCCTGGCTTTCCTCCGCCAGGCTTATATATTAACAAAGAGGCGTCTCCAACATTCGCGGAGTTCCCCGATTATTCGAGAAATTCACCACGCATGCTACCAGGGTCACGTGACTTCCGCTGTCGTGACATAGTAAACCTGCCCTAACGCAGTTCAGAAATGCTGCAACATTACCCTTGAAATATTCTAAAACTAAGTTACATTTATATTTTTTAATGAATATAAACATCTAGAAATACTTTTCCTCTGTTCTTGAATTATGTTGTTTCTGTTTCCCAATTCTGTTATTCTAGACAATATCATAAAACTTAAAATAAAGTGCTGAATTCCGAAATTACACAAAAGAATCACTAATTTAAATCTTTAACACGACAACGCAATAGAAGCGTTCACACTGTTAGAAAACCAAGTTGATTGTTTAGATATATTTTACATCTCAAACATTTTATAGAAACAAAACAAAAATCTTCTACAATTTCGAAAAAAAAAAAAGATTAAGTTGACCAGTTTAATGCTTAAGGAGACAGTTAGGTAAAAAAGTATAATGTGGCTTTAAACATCCCGTGGGTATTGACATTGAAACGACATTTTTATAAATTTTCTTTTAACACCATTGTTAAAAGAAACCAACGTTTATTATGGTTTTTAACTAGATAAGCTCTTAACAAATTCTGATTGTGTGATTTTAAAATGCAATGTAATAAACATTATAATATTTAGCAAATGGCAAAAAGTGTGTTAATGTAATTCAAACTCTTTTTCAAAGCTGTTACAGCGTTACTTCATATAGAAAATAACGTCTCAGTTTTCACTCTGGAAATATAGTAACCCTATTTGTATATATTATTTAACTTTTGACCTTCAAACGAAATTATCCTTGTAGATATTGTTGTTTTCGTGTGTGTGTGTGTCTGGCCAATTTTATGGTATGCAGTCAACATTCAAGAGCATGTTTTTCTGATATATTATAGTTGGAAACAAAAGTTATATTGAAGTATCTGAAAAATATTTACATAGGCCAACGTTAGGCTTAAATGCGTATGTACTTGGAAAGAATCGCAACTAAGTGATAAATAAACATCTCTGACATTCGTGCTAAACAATAATCGTCTGACGTGGTTTATGGATTAATGCTTACTCCATGTCTTGGTTTGTGAATTGATGTTTACTCTCTATCCTGGTCTCTGGATTAGTGTTTATTCTGTGTCATGTTTCTGGATTGATGTTTATTTTGGTGACTTGTTTTTAGTCTGGTGTATAATTTTTATTTTGGTAATTACCTATGTCATGTGGTGTAATTTTATTTTATGTTTTTAAATTGGCGTAGTGTTCTGTTTTCTGGTTACTAGATTCGTTTATAGCTGTGTTTATAATGTTTTAGATTAGAATATATGTCTATGATATTGTTAGGTATTAGAATTTCTAATAGTCCGAAGCCGAGTTAACCGATAATTTAAATTTAGTAGTTAAGTCGCACTTTGGATTTATTATTTAAATATATGCCGATATATTAGTCAATTTACGATATTTGCCAACAAGATTGACACACACCGTTTTCGTTTTTAACACAAATACGTTTTAATATACACACAACGGTACAATTTACAATAAAAATTATTACAAATAGTTGCTACAAACAATGATTTATAAACCAAAGTTTCACAAACTTAAAAACAATATATATAATTTTCTTTCTAGTCTGGAATTTCCTTGATATCTTATCGAAGGTTTACGATGAGCGAGTTGATGTAAGTACGATTCGCCTGGAAGCTAGCTAGCTTTGTCTCCTTAGCCACACACGCTGTTTTCCACCGTTGAAATTGGTAATGTTTTCGTAAAAAATACTAATGCCCAATGAGAATCTACTGAAGTTAAACGATTTATAATGTTTTAAATTTATAAATATTCCTGATCGAATATCTTAAGTTTTCCGATTGATAAGGGTTCTAAAAATCACAATTATAGCTTTCGGAGTTTATAGTATGCTGATTATAGCGAACTAATAATAGATACTTCTGGCGGTGGCGTTAGTTATATTTATAGGCGTGGGAACAGTTTCTAGAAACTTCAGTCTTACGTAACAATACTGGTTAAAGCGTTTACATACACACATATATTGTTGATTCTTACTCTCGAGTATCTTCTACAACTTTGGAGAATAGGCGGGAGTTGCGCAATACATATCTAACACTACCAACTACGCATGTTTTTAAATATAATCTCAATCTAAACAATGTTCATAGTAAAATGAATACATAACAAGAAATTCGTGACAATATGGTTTATAAATTGTTTTACAGGTATATTTTGTGGAATCTAAGCTGGCTAATAATTCTATTGCGTGTTTTCTACACTAGTATTGTTATGACAGCGGGAGTCACGTGACGTTGGTAGCGTGCGTGAAGTTTCTCGAATTATCGGAGAAGTCCGAGTTTGTTCGAGATGCCCTCTTCTTTAGTATGTAGATCTTATTTCAATATCCACGTATAATCCAGGGCTAGAGTTTTTTCTTGTGATGTAGACAAAAACTATTGAATACCACTGGAATAAAACTTTATATAATTTACGTACTCTGACATTAGTGGTACAAGGTTAATCTACATAATAAAACTTTATATAATTTACGTACTCTAACATTAGTGGTACAAGGTTAATCTACATAATAAAACTTTATATAATTTACGTACTCTAACATTAGTGGTACAAGGTTAATCTACATAATAAAACTTTATATAATTTACGTACTCTAACATTAGTGGTACAAGGTTAATCTACATAATAAAACTTTATATAATTTACGTACTCTAACATTAGTGGTACAAGGTTAATCTA
>NW_013667057.1:0-3042 GCF_000517525.1 Limulus polyphemus
AAAGTAAATCATAGCGATATCCTGATTGAGATAATTTAAGAAAACTTGGTATGACTATGCATAGGCTTAATATTAAACTACTAGGCTGAACATGACTTCATGATTAGCGTGCCCGGACTGTGAATCCGAGAGTTTATGGCTCACGTCTCTATACCGCAAAAACGTGCTCTACATTTTGGGGCGTGGGTGTGCTGTAAGAGTAATGGTCAAATCCCACTATTCGGTTTTTGTTTGTTTTGTTTTTAAGCACAAAACTGCACATTGGTTATCGAAACCCAAAATTGAACATTATAAGCTGAGCCAACAGGGAGGAGGGGTGCACTATTCAATTGGGCAAACGTAGTAGAAGAGTTGGCGGTGGGTGCTGTTGACTAGATGCCTTCCTTTTAATCCATCAGTTCGAAATAAAATTAGGGGCGGTTATAGCCCTTTTGTAGCTGTTATTAAAAGTTCTAAGCAAACAAATAATGAATTTACCAAGCTTTACCTTACGCAGTTAAACAACACTATTCTGTAAAGTATAAACTGTTGCATAACTGGCGTCATTTTGAGAATTTAAAGACAAGGTGTTATGAATGTCTTTTTCTCATTGTTGCACCTGTTAGGAAGAGAAAATAATTTCTCATTGCTTCTAACAGAATATTGTTGTTTGGAAGATTTATTGATGGTTCTATGCTTCCTTGTTGCGAGGAAAATACTTTTTATTCAAAATAAAAGATACTTTAAACCGTTACTCCTTCTGTCAATGCCCCCTATTGCCACGGCGTTATGTCTGCGAACGTACAACGCTAGAAACCGTGGCAAAGCATAGTTAGCCCATTGTGTAGCTTTGTGCCTAACTTCAAACATGTCCTCTGTTAAATAATGGTTTACGGTGAACATGCTATTTACAACCCCGCCCCACCCCTTCCCTCAACTGTAAATCCTGGATTCGTCCCTGTTTAGTATGTAGCAGTATTTGTCACAGTGAGTTTGAAGTGTCCTACCTGACAGACGATTAGTATATGTGATGGCGTACGAAAGTCGTCTTAAAAATACAAATTGTCATTACGTTGTATTCAGTTATCTCTTCTGGCCAAGTTTACTCGCTACATTTCCTTTTACTGAGAAAAAAAATAATCACTGAAACTCCTACTTAGAATTTCCAAATAATTTTACTTTGAGCCCATGGAAACAACTTGTTCAACTGACAGTTTCTCTCGTAAGTTATTGTATATGATGTATAATTCCCCCCACCTCAAGTGGTTCGGAGGTAAATCTGAAGACTTATAGTGCTAAGAAAACCGGCTTTTAAGTACCATGGTGGGCACTGCACAGATAGCCAATCGTTTAATTTTGTACTTAACTACAAAGAAATAAACAGACGTATAATTTTCACAGTGAGACTGTTTTAAAAATAGTTGTTTTTTTCAACGATCTCTGTTCGACACGTGAGGTCCCACATGATCAAATTATTTGAAAAACAATTTTTTTGTTACATTTGAAGCAAATGGAATTTAGTTAAAATATTTGCTACAGCTGTACACGAGATTCACAGATATACGTACAAGGTAGAAACATGTCAATGCATTTTAGACTGAGTAACTTCTATAAACTCTTTTATAAAGGATATTTCCTGAAAAATCCTTGTGATTTGATACCCACTTCTCGAATCAGTTGGAGGAATTGTTTTCTTAGGAGTTGAGCAGTTGAAACTTTATCACAAAACCTACTGAGCAATGTTAGTAAAAAAAAACATATAAAATAAAAACGTTAGTAAATCACATTTAAAAACAATAACTAAAAAAACTCATAAAAACCTTTGCACTTTTGACTACCTATAACCTTAAAGAAGACGCTATGATTTTTTTTTCGGAAAATACTTTACTACTGAGTTAGACAGGTCCACCTGTCGGAAGCTCTAGAATTTTATCATTTTTTAAAGTGATTCACGTAATCTACAGCATATTCTGGAAAAAAAAAGAAGGAAACGAAATAAAGGGTTATATGTTAATTTCTATGGGTCGTGTTTCCATACTGTTAGCGTAAGTTAACGAATTACTGTAAATGTTATTATATTTTGTTATTTATTGCCTTTCTGACGTTAGTAGTGAAATACAATTCACCAAAAGCACGCTTTTTTATTTTCATTCCAAAGGCTAGTTGTAAGACATGGCCAAACCAAGTGTTAATGAATTACGCCCCTTATTTTATAACAAATATATTTTCTAATATTACAAAGAAGAAGCATGTTAAGGTTTGGCATTGTATATTATATTGTTTATTGAATAAATTAATGTCAATAAAACCGGAAAGAAATAATTAAATTGCACAAATATTAAACTGGACACATACCGAAAAGGCCTGGTTCCACGTTGTTCTGGGCAGTGACTAGTATGCAAAAAAAAGAGATGAACCATAGATAGCTGGCAAGTCTATGAATCTTCATTGTCCTAAAAGAGTCAATGATCAACAATGGTTTGAAACTGCCACAAGTTGATCATCAGCCTTTTGAGGTCTCTTAAAATAGTTTAAGTGATATACAAATTCAGATCAGAAAGTTTTATGATAGTTTTCTTTCTGTCGAAAGTGTTTCGGTAGCGAAGACTGAGGACTCCAGCGACTGAACGGAGCAGAAAAAGCCGTCCAGCTCCTTTCTGGAGAAAGTTTAGTAGAGATGTAATTTATGTATGGAACTAATAGCTTGTCTTGTTGATACTAATGGCCGCCCACGCGCAAAAAAAAGGTCATGGACAGGATGCTGAAAATAAAATGATGAGTCCATATGGGCCAATCGACTCCTTTATCATGTTCCTTGCTGTTTGTTCATTCGCTATCATCGCCTCATCCAAACCCTTGTTCGACGTGACTCCTCCGCATCCTCCAATGACTTCAAGATGACAAAGGAATGTACGATTCTTCTTATCTCTGCTTGAGTTTGATTCTAGAATGTTTCAAGCAAACCAGGAAGATATTAGATATACCAAACTAAATAACAAATAAAATATTTTCATATTATTGGCACACGAAAAAAATACATATATAGTACGGAACGAAGGTTTA
>NW_013667057.1:4042-7556 GCF_000517525.1 Limulus polyphemus
ACGGCTGAAAGGGCGAGCCTGTTTGGTGGATTCGAACCCGCGACCCTCAGATTACGAGTCGAGCGCCCTAACCACCTGGCCATGCCGATATATATATGCACTAGCTCTTCATCTTATTAATTAAACCAATCTTAATCATACCCACCCACTCATATATACAGATCTTATTGGTTACAAATCTCAATGGTTCGGATGCTTTTCAGCAACGTATTTTAATTGTGACGCTTTCAACTGGTTAAATACAATTTTTAAATAGTTTTTTGACCATTTAGTAACAGTATTTTCTGGTTTTATATTAATCTATCTTGTAAAGAATCAGTACAAATTGAATTGTACACTTTCGAATTACGGAAATATATTAAGCTGGTGATATCGTTCACTAACGTCACCTAGTAGAAAATGTATAATTTTATAAAAGTAATTTTGCAGAGTATTGAAATTTATATGTTCATTGCAGGAATCGCGATATCTTTTACAAAATTTGTGTAGTATTAATGCAACTGTGGCGAGACTTTTTTTTTAATACTAAAGTACTCATAATTTGGCACGCTACAGTGGTAGACATAAGCAAATTCCTACGGAGAAACCTAAAGTTTTAAGTCCGCTTTCTGCATTTGTACAAGAGAAGTACGCATATGTTTCTGTTGGTCTCTTATTAACGAATCGGACACAAATTCAATAAAATAATAATGTAAACACGTGTGTGTGTTCTTTGTTTTGCACATTTTTATAATTTTGTGTGTGCATTCCAACCATACCGTGCAAATGTATATTTTTAATTTAAGGTCAAAGAAAATAGTGACACGTGGAAGAAATGAGAATCAGATGATAATACAGTTGCTTTCAGTTTCATTCGTCCATATCCACTCCAGCTAGATCGAATCACGTGACAGGATCAGTTAGGCATTTTTTATTTTTCTTTCTTTAGCATATTGAATAGGTTAAAGCTGTCAGCATTCGAAGCAGTGATTATTTATGTTATTTGTCATCATAGAATCGACGTTTCAAGGAATTTATATTAAAATGGGCTTCTTAAAAAAAAATCGTTTTGGATGGTCTGTTTGCAGTAAAGAAACACTTTTATGATATTCGTAGAAGCCCCCCCCCCCAAAAAAAAAGCAGCTTGGCACTTTTAAAATTTCAACTTTTAGGGATGGATATGAGCAACATTTTGAATACTTTAGCTGAGATTTATTTTGGTTTCAATTTTTAGTCTTTCCATAATGTTATTGCTTATGTAGGAAGTCATTAGTTTCTTTTGTACTTGATATTAAATGTGAAATTACTTTTTTTTTGGCCACTCTACATGTTTCACTGAAATACTTAGACTATTACTTTTATTAAGAAAGCCCACGTTTACTATATTCCAAACAGCTCAATAGTTTTGAAAGACACGATATCCGAACACAGTAAAACGGCTTTATGGATTTTCTTTTGAAACGTGATAACAGTTTTAATACACCCAACCACTGCTGGAAATGGTGTTTCTCTAAGAACTGGAAGTACATGGAATGAGTCTAGTAAAAAAACAAAACTGTAATTCATGCTCAAGAACTAGCTTGTTTGCTGTTGTTTTCTTCATAGAAGCTTAAGGTGCACCGTTAAAATATGTATAACAGCAAAAAAGTCAGACGTATCGTTAACAAAAGTTTGTTTGGAGTTAAGCACAAAGCTACAAAAGGGAATATCTATGCTGCGCTTACCACGGGTATCGAAACCCGGTTTTTAGCATTATAAGCCGTTATATTTACTGCTGAGTCAATAGGGGGCGCTGACAAAAGAAAGTCGAATATAAGGCGCGCAGAAGTGAATCGCTATCTTTTTTTTATCATTGTCGAAAGATTTCCTGCTATTGGTATTGTGGCATTAAAGTTGAAAATTATAAAGTAGTAGCTGTTTCTTTACACTAGCATGTATGTTTTATCATGACATTTTATATAATGTAACTTATAATTCTTACAAAACAGGAATTCACATAGAGTATTGTTTGTTTTAGATTTTTTTTTTGCAAAGCCAACCCAGATTTTTAACTGATAGACTAAAGAGAAAGCAGCAGGTCAACAGTGCCCAGAGCCAAGTCTAGGGCTACTTTTCTCTGACCGAATAGTGGGATTTGACTGTCACTTTTACAATGCACCCACAGCCCTAAGCTGCAGAGCGCTTTTTTGCGTAATGGGATGCGAGCAGGTTCGCAGCCCGAGCACACTAACACTTAGCCACGCCCAGGCCCTTATATGGTAGAAGTGGAAATAAAGCGAGGAAAGCGATTGGTGCATGCTTACACTTTGCATTTTCTTTGGTTAAGTCGAAGCTTCTAACGTATGTCGTAAATCCGAGGGTTCGCGATTCCCGTTCCTATGCCGTTAAAACGCACTCCGTACTCTGTGGCCATTTGTGCGTTATGTAAGAGAGACGGTCAAATCTCACTATTCAATTAGAGTAGCCAAAGAACTGGCAGTGACTGCTTTTTGATTAGATGTTTGCCCCCTCGTCTACTGATTCAATATTAGGGATGGCTAGTAAATATGTTGCTCATGTAGCTTTGCTCGTAAATCCGAAAGAAAGAACCAAATTAAATTTTGTAGGTATATATTTATGCCTTTACTAAGAATTAACTAGAAAACTAATTTGTAAGATCTTAAGAAAGCTACACAAGGAGATGTCTCTGCTGTACCCACCATGAGTATCGAAACCCAGTTTTTAGCGTTGTAAGTCCGCAGACTTAGTGCAGAGCCATTGAGGAGCAAGGTTGTTTAGGCCTACGGAGTCTTAAGATATTCATTTCTCATATTACTACCTTTTTAATATTTTCTGTAAAATCTGTTTGATCCTCGGTGTTTATTAACAATACTAGAAATTAAATATATATATATATATATCCTAGCAGTCATTTTTAGCCGCGGCATAGAGGCTTATAGAATGGTTCTAAGTTTTTCCAAGTACTACAGGAATATTGTCAAGAATACACAGTCGTAAAATAAAGCATGACCGGACTCTGCGACATGTGCTGTAACGGCGAAGTGAGGCTCCAAAACCATTTTAATATAATATACCCAACCTCTATAGATTATAATAATCTATACTTTTTATGTAAAAGTTCAAAGTAACAATGTTATTAATACTACATAGAATTACACTAGTGAATTGAATATTCGTCTGTATTCTAGTTACAAAAACAATAGTATAAGTTTGAAAATGATTTTTTACATTTCCAAGCTTAAAAATCACCATTAATTCTTCTAAATTTTCCTCTTATAAACACGTACAGCGTGATCCATCATAATAGAGCAGTTTTTTATTGCATGGTTCCTGAACATCTTATTTAATTCATTACAGATTTCACTTATTATTACTGTTTACATTTTCTTCTCGATAGAAAGATACAATTTAAAAACTTTCATATAAAGCACAAACCTTACCTTGTTGATTATGTCAGAAATAACTTATCAGTTTTCATTTCCTGCCTGTTGTTTGTTACGGATTTCGCGCAAAGCTACACGAGGGCTATCTGCGC
>NW_013667057.1:7577-25402 GCF_000517525.1 Limulus polyphemus
GGGCGAGCATGTTTGGTGGATTCGAACCCGCGACCCACAGATTGCGAGTCGAGCGCCCTAACCACCTGGCCATGCCGGGCTCCTGTTCTCCTGGGTCGCTAACTAACCAATCACTATCATTTTTACATTTATGTATTTTTTTTTGGGGGGGGGGAAGAGAGCAATCTCTTTGAAATGTCTCTTGGTAATAATAATAAACCAAGCTGTTTTCAATATTACTTTTCTCTCTATTCGCTTATTGAAAACAATCAAACGAAGTAAGTCTATTAGATGGTATAAAATTATTTACTATGTAGTTTGTACTGAAGTTAATCATGTCCTAATAAAAAAAAAGAAACTTTCTTGTCTTCTCTCAAAACAAAATAGATAAAAATGGAAACATTAATTATATTTGTCTTGTAATATTTATGACACGTGCTCTTCTCATGGTGGCACAACATAGAACTGTTTAATTGGAGCCCCCCCCTCCCCCCAGTGGCACAGCGGCATGTCTGCGGACTTACAACACTAGATTTCGGGTTTCGATACCCGTGGTGGGCAGAGCACAGGTAGCCCATTGTGTAGCTTTGTGCTTAATTACAAACAAACAAACAATTCACTGGAGCAATTTATAAAATAAATTTTAGTTCAAGAGCGAAGTTAAAAGAGTTAAAAGTTTTCGAATAGTATTTCAGCTGTCTCGATGCTACCAATGTTTAACCACACATATAAAACTATACCTTTCACTTCGCTTAGATAAAGCTTACTTATCTAAGAAAAGAAAGAATGAATATTTAAAAGTGTATATTTCAAATCAAAACTTCTCTTATTTAGATATACGCGAAGATGCTCAGTGATAAAAGCGGTCGGTCGAGTTGATGTTTCTCTTATTAATATTCAAACTTTTCCCACTTACGTTCATGTTTCGGTTCATAAATTGTGTTATGACCATATAGTTATTTTAACCCTAAAGCAAAACAAATAAAGAAACCAATGAATCTATAAGATAATGATGTCTAAAATATAAAAAAAAGTTCAATTTGTTGGAAGCAGCTGGCCATTTTTACTTTCTTTTTTTTTTGAAACCAAGAACTCGAAATTATTTGAAAAGAAAAACACCTTTGAAATCACTAGAGTTACTAGCAATATATATATATATATATAGTAAGGCCATATATATACGTTCTTCCATGGGGTTAGTTTTACTAAAATATGCATAAAACTATGGAATACAGGTGATTTATCAACGTTATATTGACATCGTGACTCCGGTAACAATATCTACATCAAAATAATGCTGTAAACAGTTTAACCATTACAGAGTAATTATGACAGTCGCGATCAATTATGTGAATCAAGAGTGCCTAAACCGAAATGGTTTTTTATCTAATTATCTTCTAAAACTGAAGTACTATTCATTTTATTTCTAACTTGCCCATGATGTGAATTATTAACTGCCATTAAGATGTATATTCTTGTATAATGCTCGTCTTCCTTTCTCCCTTTCCGAATTGTTGGAGAAATATTATTTTGTCACGAAACTTAATATAATTCTCCAGCGATTCTGAAGACCGACAATCTTTAGTATTTTATACAGTCTGCCTGCTGAATAGTTCGAAAGAATAAATTAGTAAGCTGGTACACACAATCAGCCACGTAAGCGTTGTAAACTTCAAGCCATAAAAAGAAAGTAATTGTTTTAAGCTGGTACACACAATCAGCCACGTAAGCGTTGTAAACTTCAAGCCATAAAAAGAAAGTAATTGTTTTAAGAGTAAGGCTTAAATTATAATACTAAAAAGCAAACAGATCTTTTCATCAGCGCAGAACTCCCAAACCGTAACAAAGACCCCATTCTCTTTGATGTGGTTCGGAGTCAGATGGTACATGGCCCATGTGGAACTATCAATCCAGTTTCTCCAACATACTCTGCAGGACATTTATGACTCATATGAACATCGAGTTTTGTAATTCCATCAAATACATCTTCAAATAGTTAAATAAGGGATCAGATATGTCCGTGTTTGGCCTGAAAGAAGAAGAACAGAACGATGAGGTGGCTTGCTACCACATGGCAAGATACATAAGCAGCAATGAGGCAGCATGGAGAATATTGAACTTCTTTGCACATGAAAGGCATCTCACAGTTGTTCACCTTGCTATTCACTTGGATAACAATCACAGAGTGTATTTTTCAGCGGAAACTGCAAGGGAGAGAGTTTCAGTGCTAAGACCAACCACTCTGTCCGCATTCTTTGAACTGTGTCGGGGAGATGAATTTGCCAGTACTCGACTCTTTCCACAAGTTCCAAACTATTACACCTGGGACATGAGCAAGAAAAAATGGAAAAGACGTGTGCAAGGGAGATTTGTAGTTGGTCATTCAGAGATCAGAAGGCCAGATGCTCTGGGAAGAGTATACACCTTACATCCTAACGATGTAGAATGCTATTTCCTTTGGATGTTATTGCACACTGTCAGGGGCCCAAGATCACTACTTGTTCTACTCGCAGTCAATGAGACACTATGTGAGACATAATGAAATACGTGCTACCAGAGAGGTCATCTTAACAATGATGATCATTGGGATGCAGCACTCATTAAAGCAAAGGTCAGCCAATCCTCTTCCCAGCTCAGAGATATTTTTTGCATCATGCTGCAGGTGTAAAAACTCTTTGCACAAGAAATGTTGAGAGAAACCTCCTACAAAATCAATTTCCTGAAACAATTCATCGATAAAAATGAATCTTGCCTGATCCCTGACCAAAGAGAGGTTTACTACAGAATTCTTTGAAGTTTCGAGTCAAAGGAAGGGGGACTCCTCTTTATTGATGCTCCTGATAGGACAGGAAAAACATTCCTCATGAACCTGCTACTTGCAAAAGTGAGATAAAAAAAAATTATTGCTCTTGCGGTAGTCTCTTTGTGGATAGCAGCTACATTGCTCACTGGAGGATGTACAGCTCACTCAGCTTTCAAGCTTCCACTAAATTGGGGCATATGGACCAAGTGGTATGTAATATTTCCAAATGTTTTGCAGCTACGACAGTCCTTCAACAATGTCAACTAATTGTGTATGATGAATGTAAGATGTCCCATAAAGCTGCATTTGAAGCATAAGACAAAACACTTCAAGATATCCGCAACAGCAAAATAGCTATGGGAGGTGTCACCTTCATCATGGCAGGCGATTTCCGTCAGACACAACCAGTCGTCCCAAGAGGAACAAAAGCAGATGAACTAAATGCTATCATTTGGAGACATGTGACCAAGCTTAGACTTCGAACCAACAAAAGAGTCAAACTGCATGGTGAACATTCTGCTAGCGCATTTACTGAAAGGCTTCTCGATATTGGTGAAGACAAGGTACTGGTGGATTCACAAGATGGAATTAAGGTGCTTCCATGTGATACCATGGTTAGTTCACTGGATGAGATCAAGAACAGAGTCTTTCTAAGCATAACCCACCATTACCACGACCAAAGCTGGTTGTGTGAGAGAGCCATCCTTGCTCCGAAAAATGATGCTGTGAACAAACTGAATGAGGAACTGCTGCAACAGATACCTGGAGGTTCAAGATCTTACACTTCAATTGACACTATTCTAGAAACAGATCAGGCTGTGTATTATCCTATTGAGTTTATCAACTCCCTACAGCCACCCGGAGTTCCACCACACAACTTGGTCCTGGAAAAAGGTGCTCTCATCATGCTAATATGAAACCTGAACCCACCTCGGTTGTGCAACGGTACAAGACTGGTAGTGAAGACACTGTTAACACATGTTCTTGAAGCTACTATTATAACTGGGAACAACAAAGGAGAACATGTTTTCATTCCATGTATCCAATTAATCTCAACCGATCTCCCCTTCAAGTTCAGACGCCTGCAGTTCCCAGTCAAATTGAGCGTTGTAATGTCAATCAACAAAGCACAGGGCCAGTTTCTAAAAGTAGTAAGACTTGAATTGACGTCACAACTCTACATTGGATACTCAAGAGTGGGGAACAATAAGGGCTTATTTATCCTTGCCATGAAGGAAAAACAAAAAACATCGTTCATATGGAAGCCCTGATTTAAAAAAGGTTCTTAGTTTATTTTCAAAAATCAAACCTAAGGTTCTTTTTTTCCTTCATAAATTCACAAAATATTTTTTACCTATCGAAATATGGGACGAGGAAACAGAAAGAGTAGTTTTTTTCGAAAACCCGGGCAACGCTGCTAGTTCTATTATAAAGAAATGGTTGTTGCACTTACTGCAGTTATTTTTCTAATTGTCTGAATCTTGAATACCCAAAGTGTGATATTTTTTATCGATTTGTGTTTGTGGTGTCATTCAATAGATGGCGTCACATTGTATTTATTATTTTGGACACATAGATAGATAGATACATATATACACGTTACGTCCATCATAGTAAAATTATTCTACAGACTACTAATTTTAATCTTATTATTTTTTATCATTAAGATTATTTCACATTGTTAGTTTAGTTTATAGTTTTAGAACAAACCTAAAATCTAATAAACTGGTCGAACCAAGTAATACTTTTTCCACGGTCTGATGATTCATACTTAGACATCGGGCCTAAACAAGTGAAGCTTTTCATTACAGTTTGGATACACAGTGTTGTTTAAAATATCTACATATCTAATTTAATTTCATGTTTATTATTTTATTATAATGATTACTTTGCATTGTTAGCTTAGTATATGGATTTATAACTAACCTAAGCCTCCTGTCCGAACCTCGTGAGATATTATTAGGTTTGCGCGAGGGTACCCCCAGCTGGTGAAACAATGCATTCTGATCATTATAATCAATATAGTTTGAATATTATATTTAATTATCTATGCTCATTGTTGGGCATATATACAATAAACATTATAAAGATTTTGGTAGAGTTCTCATTGTTAGTCCTAGTTGTTACCTTAAAGTCATGGCGGATAATGCCCTGTGGTAATAGCTCCCAATGCGTTGGAGATATTCCACCTATCAGACAAAATCTAAACGCTGATGTCAAACTAGCCAGCAAGCATGTAAAATCAATTAAGGGTATGAAATTGAGTACTTACATCCACAACGTCTCAACTCTTACTCCCCTTCACTGTCTGCAGCGAATGAGGTATTAATATCGCATATTATTGGATTAAATTATTTGTATTTATGTTTTTTTATTAATATATACATATATTTAATATATGAAAAACGTACGAGTTTTGTATTTTGAGATCATACTCTATTTGGTTTTCAGCCTGCAATTTGTACAAAAGTGGAAGCTTTCCATAATACTACAGTATTTTTATCATTCTTTTATTTTAGAATAACCAATCAGGTTTGTTTTTCACAAGATAAGTTTCAGAAATACGTTAGATATTGTTTCGTTGGTGGCTTTTTTGGCGCTTCGTTTTTTATAGATCTAGATTTTAACCAGTAGTTCAATTTTGAAAATGTTCAAATAATTTGCAGTGGGCGTTAGTGCTGAATTAAGATGAAACGAATGCTTCGTTTCAAACATGGTTGATTGTGAGCATCATGACAAACATTTTTTGAGTTCAACAAATCTAAGTGCGTTATGCTTTTAACATAATAGTTTAAAAAATAGTGAAAGTTTAAGAAATCAGACGTTATGAGCTTTCGGTTACGTACATTTTTATTGTTGGTCTCAGTTACGCACATTTCTATTGTTGATTTCCATCACGTACATTTTTATTGTTGGTCTCCGTTACGTACATTTTTACTGTTGATCTCCATTACGCACATTTCTAATTTTGATACTCGTTACGTACTTTTTCCTATCGTTGGTCTCCGTTACGTACGTTTTTATTGTTGTTCTCCATTACGCACATTTCTGTTGTTGCTCATTACGTACTTTTTCCTATTGTTGATCTCCATTACGTACATTTTTATTGTTGGCCTCCGTTAGGTACATTTTTACTGTTGGTCTCCGTTACGCACATTTCTGTTGTTGATTTCCATCACGTACGTTTTTATTGCTGGTCTCCGTTACGTACATTTTTATTGTTGGTCTCCGTTACGTACATGTTTATTGTTGATCTCCATTACGCACATTTCTAATGTTGATACTCGTTACTTAAATTTTTACTGTTGATCTCCATTACGTATATTTTTTATTGTTAGTCTCCATTAAATACACTTAATTGTTAATTTCCATCAAATATTTCAATTGTTGATCTCCATTAAGTACGTTTTTATTGTTGGTCTCCGTTACGTACATTTTTATTGTTGATCTCCATTACGTACATTTATATTATTGGTCTCCGTTACGTACATTTTTATTGTTAATTTCCCATCATATATCTGAATTGTTGATCTCCATTAAGTACATTTCCATTGTTGATCTACATTACGTACAATTCATTCTAAAACTTTGTGTTTATTTTTATATGTATGTAAGGCTCTTGTTTAACATTGTTCTCATAGTTACTTAAAGTTTTAAAATCTTCCAACTACATATCTTATTCCACGAGGTAACCCACAAGATATCTCGTTTTTTATTCCCTTCGCTTCTGGTGGGATCCACGTATTACATCTACGAGTAGTTCCATATTTTTACCTGTCACAACACTCACTGATCAAATAAATTGAATGAAATCATTTATTTTCTAGGTAAAACACAAAGAGAGCTTAGTAATTAGTGGGATTAATTACAATATTAATGCTATTTTGTTACCTTTTTTGTGTGCCTTATGTATTAATATGACACGTGTGTCCAACAAAGTCATTCATGCACAAGCAAACTGGATTATTTATTTATTCATAATAAGAACAGTATTTCATAAATTTCCGTTAATAAATAAAATTGATTACCATACTGATTTTATACACTGATATATTTTTGTTAATGTTGTGTTGCGCCATGCACGTGACCGACAATCTGTCATTTGTGATAAAGAATATAATCCACCCTAAAACCTCCAAGTAACCCGGTTAGACCGTGTAGAGTCTTTGGAAACATATAATATGTTTTCTTGAACGTTTTTCTCCTCTTGTTTCTCATACACAAATTCCCGAGATACTATTGGGATTACGGCCGAAAATATCGTTAGCAGCGATGATTGTTTACTTGTTTTAGAGCAAAGCCACATTAGGCTAGCTGCTGTGTCCCCCGCGGGGATCGAACCCAGATTCTAGCGTTGAAAGTACGTAAAGTTACTGCTGTCCCACCGGTGGGACAGCAGCGCTGATCTTGATAAGTAGAAATGCATATATATGTTTAATTAGCTATAATAAGTCAGTTACATTATTTACACACACAAAAGGATTCTTCGAAAGCAACAATGATTCATTTTATGTTCTTGCAACTGAACAACAAAATGAACTATTTGAACCAACAGCCGAATCTCTGCAGTTTTAACATAAAAATTGAATTTTCTTGTTTTTTGACAATAAAATATACGTCTGTTTCTTTCGAATCGAGTGAAGTTAGGTGTTTTAAAGTAAATACTAAGAGCTTTGTTATCTGTTTTCTTAAGGAAATTTATAAGAAGTGAAAACTGTGAAATAAAAAAGACACGGAGAACAACTAGGTTTATTTTCAACATTTTATTTGGCCAGCTTATTCACGGTGACACGTGTACAAAAAAAACTATCAGGAAGAACACATCAGAAAAGAGAGATTACAAAACGATCAAACAAATAGTTAGTCCTACACCGCTTGGCGCAAGATACAACCAGAAAAAAAAAAGACCTGGAGACACTGCAAGATCCCTGCTTCCTGCAAGCTATCATATACGAGCCCGTCCCTCTGATCTCTAAATAGGGTGATGACTTAAAGGACATGAGAAAGCTATATAAATCTTCTTTACTTCGTAAATCCCGTGCAAGAGCTGGAAGAGCAAAGTGAGCGGAATGAACCGGATGAAGGCAGGCACTTTGATGTCAGCTACATTCCGATATGTCGGGTTTTCTTACATAAGCTCCTTTATAGTTATCACAGTTATCAAATTATGTGATGGCCCCTCGGACTAAAATCTTTATTAGAAGAACTCGTTCAGGTTCTTTGAATATCTTACTGAGCCCAGCACCGCTGCCGCGCCTCTCTGGTAACGAAAAACTGACCGCTCACGTGAACACTATATATATATCTGTACGAGTGAATGTATGGACGGTTCCAGGAGCCATAGCAAACAAATGTTTAACGTACTAACATGCGTTCTGCCGGTAGATTATACTAGGTTCACAAACCAACGCTGTTCGAACCTCTGCCTCTCGTGACAAAGTTAGCATGCATGTTCATCTCTTGTATAATTAATTCCGAGAAAGTGATATAGCCGCTGACCAAGTAACTAAATGTACGAACAAGTATTCTTTCAGTACAGCAGGGGCCGAACTATTAAGATGTAGCAAACCAGCTTGGGCTGAAACCACTCGTGTCATCCGTTCTGTAAGAATGGAATGCAAGATTAAAAGAGACGTTAGCGTGACGTATAAAAAAGTGGAATGTATTAATATCACCTCACTAGAAAAAAGTGTGTACGAGGGCCATACTCGCCCTTGATACAGGGCTTTACTAAAGTCACTTGTCCGGCACTGTGACCTTGCACAAAATGCTGTCCAGCCTTCCAGAAAGGTGTGAATTTGGACAGTAATTGTGGGAACAGCTAGCAGGTTAGCCATTCAAGTAAATACAACTTGTGTTGTTGTTTTTTATTCAGATACTTTATGCGTAAGAGATTTTTCAGCTGGGAGAAAACCACCGAATAAGCTGTCCTTCGTCTTGCAAGGAAGGTGTCATCTTGCAGTATCTTGTTTTACTTATATATATATATATATATATACACACATACACACACACACACTGGTGAGCTATTTGGTACTTATTAGTAAGTTACTCACTCTTAATCTACTTTTATTACTAGTAAACTACTTTTCAGTGAGCTACCATGGAACTTACTAGCAGGTAACAATGTATTTGTGTTTCTTACTGAAGTGAAAAACGTGTCCGCACATATTATTAATGCTAAGCTACCAACTTTTACTTAGTAGTAAAGTATTTCTGTTATTTGTCGGAGTACAACAGGAGTTAAGTCCGAGGGTATTCATATCACTTACCTGTAAGATTCTCAGTATGCTCAGCACTAATGTTACCTACTAATAAGCTCATGGAACCTCGAAACATATCATTGGTTGAAGTTCCGAACACATGACTAGGGGGAAACTGACAACACGACCCCTTTGATAAAAACAAGTTACAACTGTCACTTTATGCTATAAGAGGCAGAAAGAGCTATTATTTCAAACTACAATTTAAACGCTGGTTATTTTAAACCATAAACTGATCGCTTATTTCTAAAGAGGATGATCACATGGTAGATACAATATGAGGCAATCAATGTCGAAGTTATATTTTCAAAATTCACATGAATATACGATATCTCTAAGTAAGATCACAATAATTTCCCCAATTATTATTTACTCACGATTTATAAAGAGCACCGATTTCTGTTTTCAGATACTGTTGGCAGATGAATAAACAGTATTTATTCTATAATGTTTTGGCAAGGACTAACATATGTTCTTGACCAATCACAGGGCTATCAATAAAAAGATATACTTCAAAGTACACAAGCACGTATTTACCACAACTGCCATTATATCAAAGTTATCTTTAAAGCTATAAAACCGAACTACCACCAAACAACGGAAATCCAACGATGACATTATTTCTAATACTTCAAAACGTAACGGATTATTCTAAAAACTGCTGTCTTGAAACGTTACTCTTGCGAGAAAAATACATACCCCAGATGTTAATAACAACATTGCACTATGGTTTTCGAAAATTACACATTTCATCGCCTTTATAGTTTTGTTTGTTTACAATTTCATCCCCATAGTAACTCAAGGGAACAGGAAAGGCTCGTTGAACTTTATTAAAACCTGCGTGAATGTGACGAAAATATCGTCTAACAATCAGGGAAACGTTTTTCGTATGAAAAGTAAGAAAAACACACACATAAAAACCGAGAATCTATAGTGTACATATTTTCGATAGATAAAGCCAACGATACCAAAGAAATATGCGCTGGTGGCGAAAAGTATAAAAATTTGTCTAATTGGTATCAGTGTAATATTTTGTAAACTCTACAAAAAAAGCAAAATTAAAAAAAAAAAGTGGCATTAAATAATATTTTCAAGTGAACAAAAACAAGATGACAAGGGGTTAAAATCGATAAAATTCAAATTTTACCAATCAGGATTTCAAGCGTCAGAAAATTCAACGAGTGCCTATAGTCCTGAATGCTTGTTCGTATTTTAAAACAATCGACGAGGTTTTACTATTATAGAGAACTACGATATTTCTAAAAATATTTCTGACAATAAAGTTATACTTCGTTATAACAGGAGAACCAATTTTTGATACGAATACAGCGTCCATGCTATAACTACACACACACACACTCAAAATTGACTCTGATGTTACACCGAGAAAAGAAGACACTTGTGAAGTAAACAATGTTTTCGAATTGCACAGATATCTATAACGCCCACCTTTGACCTCTGTTCACTATGGAGCTATGTAACCATCCCACGTAACCTGCTTTTTCAACAGCTTTATAATACTTGAACCAATTGTTCAGTAAGTCACACCAAATTCACCTGATGCAATAGACCAAGAAACGACTGTCGTTCGTTCTTCTTCTGACTAATATTTACTTATAAAGTTCACTTATTTGTAAAGCGTGCGCGAGCAGGTATCGAGTAACTTGGGAATACAGTGTAACAAAAAAATGAAATGATTAATTAATATATTCTACTTTATTTTCAAGCTATACAAATATAAGATTTATAGAGTTACTGAGTAGACAAGTATATTCAATAAAACAAAACTTTATATACCAACAGTGAAGGACAACAACAGTAACCACTGGATAATAATTACCACTTTCAGTGGTTAATATGAACAGATCTATCGCATGTAGTAAGTTGTTACCAACGAAAATACAAAGGCATCTCTACTTGATGAATATGTAACACGTTTTTATTAATTAGATCAAGTTGGATAATGTGTCATGTCATGACAAGAATGTTCAACAATATTTACGGTAATACTATGAGTATTATAAACAGTTCAGTTTGTTTCTGGTGTTTATTATAACAGTGTTCCCGGTAGCATTAAGCTTCAGTGTGTTACAGCATTATAAGCAGGTCGACTTGTTTCTGGTGTTTATTATAACAATGTTCCCGGTAGAACTAAGCTTCGATGTGTTACAGCATTATAAGCAGGTCGACTTGTTTCTGATGTTTATTATAACAGTGTTCAATGTCTAAACCTGGTGTTAATAATTTTAAAGCTGCCATAAATTACATATCCACTTTTTTACTATGTGTCTTTTATGAATTGCTCCACTTGAAGTATATTAATATCACATTCCCCAGGGGTCATGTCACCCGTTAAAAAATGTAAACAAGTACGACAGGGTAGTGACATTCTACGTAAACGCGTTGTTTGGAAACTGGGAAAAAAAAATGGCGAACAATGAAAATAAATTCTCGAATTTTGACCAGTTTTAGATTAAGGTAACCAAAATATTCTTCAAGAATAATAATTTACGACGTGAAGTTCCAGGGTAACTTTAGATTCAACAAGCTATGTGAAAGATATACATGAGATATGCTTCGTATGTTTTTTTAAACGCATCTTATGACAACTTGTTACGAAGAGAGACAGAGAGAAGAAAAAAAAAAGAAGCAGAAAAACGACTATGTAGGTTTGTGCCAAAACTTCAAAATTCCACCATCCTTTCGTATCTAAACGATCGAATAAGAGTATTGCATGCAATGTTGTATTCAGCTTTTGGTAAAGCAAGGTAACGGTTTTTACTGTTTGTTTCATGTTTCGATTAACGCTACTCGATAAATTCGATTACTAACCAGAATTTTTTATTACACTGAGTGAATCAAACTGAATAAAAAATTCACTAATTCCATCGTAATTATATATAGTATACTGAAACATCTGCAGGGAAGAAAAAAATCAGTTCAGTCTGTTTTGTTGTAAAAAATACAAAAACAAAACACGCTGCACAACGAGCTATCATCTGTGCCATAGTAAGGGAGGTGTGTGTGTGTGTGTGTGTTTAGGGGAGGGGGGTCAGTTCCGCTGCACAACGAGCTATCCACTGTACTGTGCCCTCGTAAGGGAGGTGTGTGTGTGTGTGGTAGGGGGTCGAGTTCCGCTGCACAACGAGCTATCATCTGTGCTGTGCCATAGTAAGGGAGGTGTGTGTGTTAGGGGGAGTTCAGAATGTTGAGGAGAATTCTACTCTGCTGACCTCTTCCCTGTTAATTAAGCTTTCCAGCAAATGGCATCAAGCTGATGATGACATAACGATCCTGAAATGATCTTTTCACCAATGGCATCGAGCTGATGATAACATAACGATATTGAACAAATAACTGTCAAACATATTTGGTTGCATTAGTGTGATAAGTAAAAAAGAAAAAGGCTAATCAAATGCTTAGAAACGTTGCACGTGAAATAATCAATTCAAACAGGAAAATGGATCGATTTTTGGCAAGTCTTATTCAATTACGTTATTATTACATTCAATTACGTTATTATTAGACATCCATGAATAAGAACTACATGACATTTTTTTTCAAATGTTACCACAGAGAAGAACACCTAACTGATTTAAAATAACCCTTAAAAATATCCATCTAATACTTTTTTAGACATCATCAACTACTGCAGTGTTTTACTCTATTTATGCTAATCCTTCACGAAGACAGTTTCAAGTTTAACGAGCAGTACTATACCAGTGGTACACAGTGTTGAAACCGACCATCTTTAAAATGTGTTTTTATTCAACGAGTACTTTACCCAAGTACTCTGTTTGATGTCCGTCATCTACAAAATCCAAAGAATCTGGCCAAGTAGACGAAATATTACACAGTATCTTTGGTCAATTAAGCCGAGTACAAGAAGGCTAGGCCCACACTCAGTACATATAAACACATACATAAAGACCATAAAAGTTCCTACAATGAGATTGCCACCAGGGGTCACACTGTGACTGTAAATGGTTTAACTTTGTATAGCCACACTGGGGAGAAATTTTATGTACAAGAATATAATGGTTAAATCACCATATAAATATAGAAAACACTATATTTACTTTCTGAAGCTTTGGACAAAACATTCACATATATCGATTGTTAACTACTCTACTACACTACATCGACACTAAACCAATAAAATTTAACAGTACAAGTTTACACTACGTGAAGTGAAAATGCTAGAGGGGATTTTTTAAATATATTTTTGGTCCAAATATTCCAAGATTCAATTTATCACAGGTTTCTGATGAGCAACTGAACCACGTAGTTTCCTGTGATGGACTAAGTAACTGGTTCCTAAAGAAGGCCTAATAATAGAATAAATATATTGCTGTGTATTAAGTAATTTGGTTCTATTATTGTGCTTTTTTCAAATTGCTTTTCCCTAAATATTATTATTATTTCTTATCAAATCAAAGAAATACTTCTATTGGGTTAGAAATTTGTTTGTTTGAAATTAGGCACAAAGCTACACAATGGGCTATCTGTGTTCTTCCCACCACGGGTATCGAAACCCGGTTTATAGCGTTGTAAGTCCGCAGACATACCGCTGTGCCAATGGGAAGCAGGGTTAGAAATTGTCTGAATTGGGATATATTATTTTAATTCAATGAAAACTTAAAAGTACCTTGTTGTTTAATCTTAATCAAACGTTCAGTGTATCCTCATGTTTGATTCCAATTGTTTATCGGGGTGGGGTGGGGGGGAGCTGAGCTCATAATACAATATCACGTTCGGGGTTTTATTTTTCTGTGGCTCCAGATTAGCGAGATTTAATTAAAAAGAACCTAGAATATAATTATATAGACAGAAGTTAAAACATTCAATTAAACGATTTTTAAAAACATTATTACGATAGTAAAAATAAACATTAAGGATACACAAGAAAAGTAGCACAAAAATCATTTAAAATGTTTGTTTTTTTTTTAGAAATTTCTCATTACATTTTTATAATGAACTTAATGGTTACATGATATGGAAGATCTGAGAAAACATATGATGCAACACTGTTAGAAAATCAATACGCCGGTTTTATATAAACGCAATTCGATCAAGTGTTCTTTACATATGTTTTCAGATTAAACAAAACATGACTAAGAAGATAACAAGTGGTTATTAAAGGATGTAAGTGAGCTTGATGCTTTGCATTCAGTTCCAACAAAGGCAACAGTCTAGAACTGAGGACCCACAACAACCTTGGCCGTCATTCTATCAACAAAAAACGACAACTGAGGGGGTGTATCAGTTTCATCGTCAACACTTCGCGAACACAAATTCGAAAATCTGTTTAACCGTTTACTTACGAAATATGATATATCGGGAAAATTTAAGACTAACTAGAACTATTCTCAACTTTATTGTATCTGTGCATCAAGTCTAAAATCACAGTTATTTTTGCTGCAACAAAAGAACGAGGAAAATGGTGACAACTTACGCACACACAAACACACTGAAAACTGTTTTTTACATTTCTATGCTGCTACAATACTTAAATTTGATGTCTACAGTGATCTGCATACACGCTTATTAGAATAATAGTTTCAGTTTAATATATATATATATATATTAACAATAATGTATTTAATTCACCTTAGCTTAGCGAAAACTACGAAATATTATATTCATGTTTTAAAGAAAGAAAAAACTCACGTGTTTGAAAGTTTTACAAGAATACCATTAACATCTATCACAATAATCACTTTAGCTAGGAGCTGTCTAAATGTCTCCTGTTCTTTCAATCCAGTGTGGCTACACGACATGCGACTTTATAAGTCAAATTGGTTATTTTTGATAAATTACTATTATTTTTCTTTCACACACAAAAACCTTACTCTATAGTTGCAACAGAAAAAAAAAAAAGACAAACATATTTACCATCATTTACATTTGTATTATTAGAAACCCAGTTTCACACAAAACTACCCTAATGCAGAAGTATATGACTCACAAGTATCACATTATATCACATGCCTGGACTTTTTTTTTAACTTTTTGCAAAATGAAAAATAATTATCATTTCCATATCACACAATTTATTTGGTTATTAAACCGTTTATTAGTATTGAATTGTATTGTACCCAATCTCATACCAGACAAACGGCAAGTTTATCTGTTTTTTTTTCTTCACGTGTGAAAAGTAATTTTGCATCAGAAATTTTAGATGATATACACCAGGTTTCACAACAATACGAACACTTTTCACATCACTGCCCTTTATATAGAAGACATTTTAAAATAAAAACTGACAAGAAGCAGATCATTTTAATATTCCTGTTTGTTTGTTTTTCTCACGTATGAAATCGATGACCAAAATTTAGTTTAACAAATTTACCTAAAACGGTTGTTTGAACTCAACTTTTCCACACTGTGAAACTTCCGAGAGCTTTTAGTAAAGGACCATAGACATAAAAGAATCAGAAGAATATGTTATCTAAACTTGTTATGTTTGTAAATACCAAAACTTAATTATCAAACTTTATCTCGTACACCACTGTATCTGATGTCTCATTAATTCATAATATTGTTACGCTACAAAAATTCATTCAGTAATGATGTATGATATATAAAGCTTTTGTCATTTTAGATCAAACACATAATATTTTGGCAATATACATGGCAAACCATAGAAAATGAAAAACAAAAAAAGAAAATATTTTTCTGTTTTGGTCATAGAAACAAAATTGTTCAAATTTATCATTTTCTAAATATTTCTAAAAATTTTAAAACAAACATGAAGCTAACAAAGAGTAGATTATAAAGATGATTGCGTTCTTTTTTATATCGATTACTTATTAAATATGTAAAACAAAAAAGCAATTAAACAACTGTAATAAACAATACAACGTGATAATTAATCTTTTTGATTTGTAATAAAGAAAAATACGATCGTGCCAGAAATTCTGGCCACTGGATTTCTCCTCAATATTTTCTAATAATCTCTTGTTTGAAAATAATAACAATGTTTACAAACGAATTCAACTTGGTGACTTACTCGACTACAATGCCCTGACTAGGCCACAAATGAGACAAAAATGAAACCTGGTAGATAGATGCTACATTGATGACATCTGTATTTTACCATCCAAAATATTCATCTTATAACCAACATCAAGATAAAATTACATTTCCTCAAACCTAAGGGTTTAACAGTTGTTTTCAAGGTCTTAGACCTTAAAATCCTTAAATACAACAACGAGAGTAAGCGTTTTTTAAAGATGTTTGGATTCCAGTACTGGCCACTGGGCAGTTGCCTCAACTGCTACAACACAACTAGACATCACAGATGAGATCCAAAGTCTGTGCTCTTCACTGACTATTGCCCTGTGAGATTGGCTAGGCCTCGTCCATCCTAAGGGCTCACATGAGCACAAGTTCTTCCACACACACATATTACAAACTTGGCCATTCTGCAAGTGAAATGCTAATTTATCAATCAAGTAAAAAAAAGCATTATAAATACTTTAACTTAGTGAAAGACATATAAAACTAGTGTGTACGGTGAGCACAGAGTAGATCGAGATATTAATATGCTTGTTAAGGGTTCTCTGTACAAATTAAATTTAGCTTTGCAGACAATACTTGTTAACTCCTTCTCTTACCCACTAAAATCTTGCTAGTGGAGAAAACAGATTTTGAAGCTTGCAGAATGATCAAGTTTCATAATCAACTTTTCACACAACATATTTTCAATACTTTTTATAGCCTTCATCTTCTTTATACTGGTTCGTTTAAACTGACCAGACCATAGCCATTTTGTGCAGTTGATGAGACGACTAAAGATGTAGTTGATGAAGGAGTGTTGCTGGAAAAGCCTGATGAAGCTGTCACTACTGATGGTAAGCTTGTTGAAGCAGAAGAGTGATTTACATACTCTTTCTCACCTTTGGGAACATTAGCTCGGGAGTGGATGTTCACCTTGGAAGCTGTAACAGTGCTATCATTTTCATCTTTGATCTGATTGGCCAGTTCTTTGACCACACGTAATCCTTCATCCATAAGAGTCTCTTGAACCAATTGCTTGGTAATCTGGGCATTGGTCTTCTTGCTGTTGGACACCATTCTCATGGCGCTGAACATGTCAGTGGTTGGGAATGAGTGGTTGATGTCCAACGACGGAGGTTCATGGGCTTCCTGACCCAAGGGAGGTGACGAGGTGTTACTGTATGCTGAAAACTGGGAATCTGTGGATTGGGATTCGGAATCAAAAATCCGGGTTTAACTGGTGCACCGTTACTGACACACATTACTTTTGATTGCTTTTATTATAATATTTACAACAGTGGTAGTCTTATATACTTGAAAAATAACTGTACTAATGAAATATATATGCACATCATAAGAACTTTTCAAAAAAGTAATACCATCATTAACACCTGCAACACGAGCCAGTCCGGCATCTTGATTGTTTGTTTTGAATTTCGCGCAAAGCTACACGAGGGCTATCTGCGCTGGCCGTCCCTAATTTAGCAGTGTAAGACTAGAGGGAAGACAGCTAGTCATCACCACCCACCGCCTACTCTTGGGCTACTCTTTTACCAACGAATAGCGGGACTGACCGTCACATTATAACGCCCCCACGGTTGAAAGGGCGAGCATGTTTGGTGGGACGGGGATTCGAACCCGCGACCCTCAGATTGCGAGTCGAGCGCCTTAACCTCCTGGCCATGCCGGGCATCTTGATGTGGATCAAAAAAAAAAGAGCTATGTCGGAAAAGTTGGGGTTGTTTGATTAGACAAAAAAGGGCATTTGGCACTATTTT
>NW_013667057.1:25824-35667 GCF_000517525.1 Limulus polyphemus
CCAGACACGTGACCATGCTTGAAATATTCTAGATGTGTTTGTGTATGTGGTAGTTGAATTGTAGCGAATAAGCTAAACCGTGGGTCCAGATCGGTTGAGAGAAGAATTTATTCGAAGATATCTCAATCGATTTGACACACCAGCTGAATCTGAGATTCCTCAATTAGTTATTGCACTGACAGCGAAACATAAATAAAAAATAAAAAATAGGCACAATAGTCCCGTTATCTTCAAAACAGGGGATTGGAATCATATAAAATAAATCACTAGTTTCAATATTTTGTGAAACTAAATGAACAGTAGAGTCCAAAGATGCATTACAAGATGGTTTCCCTAGCAGTTTTCAGATTAAAAATGCCATTTCTGCAACGAAGAGCAAACATAAACAGGGTGGTATAATGCCCAGCACTGGTGGGTCAGCGGTAAGTTTAAGCAAAAATCAGGAGGTTCGATTCACCGTGAAGGACAGAATGCAGAGCCCATTGTGTAGCTTTGCGCAAAGAAAACAACAATGTTTACCAAGTCGATATCATGTCCAACTTTTTATGCTTAAGTATTTGAAAAGGCTTTTAAGAATCATTGATACTTCTCTTGAAAATATATTATGGTTTATAAACATTATTCTGGTCAATTTTGTCACATTAAAAGTGATATAAATTCTTTAGTGATTGATACCACACGAGTCAGCCCAGCATCTTTTCATGCTGAGTCTAGGATGGTCAACAGGAGGGTCATTCCGGAAACCGGTGATTTAGGGTTATTTCGATAGATCTCGATGAACGTAAATAAAAAACTAATTATTAATAAAAATGTGGCATGATGAAATCTATGTGGATTATACTATGGTGGTACCATACCATATATTGAAATTAAAATAACATATGGAAAAATAAATAACTTTCATATTGTCAAGAAACTAAAATGGCAGGGAAAAATGTATAACTTTAATATTACCAATGGAATGAATTACTTCAATAGAGTTTAGTCCTAACTGTAATGCTTTCTGTTTTCTAACAGATTACTTGCTGCAAATTATCAGGAAAAACGAACACACGCAAAAACACCCCACTAGTGGGAGACGTGTTAAAAGTATACATTGCAAAATAATTTTAAATAAGTGAACAGTGATTTTTAACAAACTTATAACGTCCGTGTTTTGATTCTTATACAATCACTTAACAACTATTTTCTTAAAGGTAAAATAATTCTGTAAACTGGGCATATTCAGGAAGGAATAGCTAACACGGTTATACGTATCATCAAATTTAAGTGCTCTAAATATTCTGAGAGAAGAGCTTAAAATAAAATATTTATGTATTGTGTATAAATATTTCAAATAAACATATATTTTACTCGTCATCCAAATATTAACATAATTGGATGAAAATTAAAAACAAATCACAAGAGGTTACCTGTGAGCGATTTCGCCAAAGAGAGAGAGAGATATAGTTTCTAAAGTACAGAAACCAAACATGAAAAACCTAAATAACAAACACCTGGGGCAAAGAAACAAACAATCACCTATTTTGTTTCGTTTCGAAGGAGGAAGATTACTTGTATAGCAGCGAAGGTACAGAAACAGTTGCAGGAACAAATTAGTAATACAGTTAATACACACACACAAACACAAAATCCACATTTAATCACTTAATATATAAATATATAGCTAGGCAACCATCTCTTACCTGTGTCATCTGTGTCAACTTTTTCAGATTCTGACCAGTTTGAAAGACGTTCGCAGCCTCTTCCACTAAATGAATACCTGGTTTGGAGAAATAAAATTTAAACTAATAAATTAAGCATGTAAGATTTTGACAAGTGAATGATTGGCCTCACTGTATGTGGGTATTTTACCCGACGTTTTTTTTTTTCAATATCAAACCAAAAAAGGATAAAAATGTGCAAACTGTGCTAATCAGGTGGTATTTTTTTAACACGTTGCGTGATACTGAATGTCTTGTTTTCTAACTATTGTTTTTAGCTAAAACATCAAATCATTAAAATTGTATTGTACAATTAATTTGTCTAGTTGGCAAGTGACATTTTGCATAATTTCTTTGCAAATTAATTAATAGTGATATTTATTACTCAAATATATACAGGTGGTTTCAAAAATGTTACACGACTTTAAAAATCTCTCGCTTGGTCGAGTGCACATAATTAATTCATATTCTAAAATATTTCTTTGTCCTGCCTGAAAGCGTAATGTTGAATTTCATATGAACATCTTTAAAAATACTTCAGAGCAATCATGTCAATTTTTCTCACATCTCCCAATATGTTTGAAAAATATGGTGATTTACAAATATCAAGTAATTTAATCGAACCTTGCTTTGTTAACTGTTCAATAGAGGACAACAGGCTAACATAAGGCTAACAGTTTATGAAGGGAATCAGTGGTGTAGGAAGGAGTTGTAAAGTGGGGTACTTGGCTAGACATGCAGATTTTACAATGAGACATTGAAAGTATAAGGAGCTGATAAAAGGTAGCTCAATCTAGTGCATGCCTCCCAGAAAATTAATGGTAATATAATTTACAGTTGCTATATAAGTCAAACATATAAATATGGGGTGCTATAGCACCCCCGGTTCCAACGCCTCTGGGAACGTTTTAGATCTGTTCTACGAATTCTGACCAAGATCACAATCATAGTTTTTATTTTTATGTATTTTTCTTAATGTTCACAATAAACTATAAATAAATAATTCGCCATCTTCTCATTTCAATTGATTTATTTGTGTATTATCTTATAATATCGTTGTTTGTTATTAAGCACAAAGCTATACAAAGGGCTATCTGTGCTCTGCCCACCATGAGTATTGAAACCCAGTTTTTAGCGATATAAGTCCGCAGACCTACCACTGTGCCACTGGGGGGGGGGGGCGTATATAATAATGAATTTAAGTGTATTATCTTAAAATAATGAATGTAAGTGTTATAAATTATCATGTAAATGTACTAACTTTTCATATGATTTTTTTATTATATATATTCAACTATTATAGTGATGTTTTTTAACTGTTGTGTTTACTTCTGGTTTTCAGGGAGATCTAGCTACTCTTGTCTCATTCTTCTAGCGCATCCACTGCCTCAAAGAGTGGAGCCCAATTCTATTCGTGGTAACGGGACGCGAATCGAGAACTCTCTGATAAACAGTTCGTGAACATTTACCATTAAGCCACACCCGGCCCTACAAAATTAATATTGAATTTTTCATATGATGCGTTTTTGTATAAGCGTGGGTTTCACTCACCCAAACTAAAAGCCACTTCTCTCCCATAAGGATTACCTTTACTTTTCTATGAGTTTGAATTTGTTTTTTCCGAACATTCAGGCAAAACTACTTAAGGGTTACACGCAATAGCCGTCCATAACTTTGAAATGATAGACCAGAAGGAAGGTAGCTTGTCAAGAGCACTCACCACCAACTCTTACGCTATTCTGTTTGGTCGAATTGTGGTATTTTAACATCAGATCTTTAGTCCAGTACACTAACCACTGGGCCATGCTCGGGCATCAAGAGTTTGGAAACCACGTTTACGTTACAGTAATCGTAACACAAGTTCTTTTCTGTAAAACATACAATTTTAACTGGGGGGCGCATGCAAACAGGACATTCCATATATTTCTTAAGCATAAATAAAGACGCAGTAATATATAACTATAATATTTCAAGATTACAAGAAAAATTCCAACAGGTCGTTATTTTTTACTTTTATTTGACATCTTAAATTGATTATTAAAACATATTATCCGATTGACTGTATCGATAAAGTGATGGTCTGAGTGTATTTATACATTTAACCACCAATAAAGTTTTTATCAAACACACGTGCTAAGCAAATTAAAGCATATTCTTATTTAGTTAAAATAATGGCTTTGAATTTTTTCAAGTACAAACTTTTAGTTCATAGCTCCGTTATCTCTTAACCGATTTGAGATCTAATTAGAGTTATGGACTCAGAATGTCAAACCCCTTCGATTGATGTATGTATTTGACCACGCCCAAGGTCTTATATATTGATTTACTCTAATCCTGCCTAAAAGAATTTCAATTTGAGGGTAGGCTGGTAGAGTACAGATGAGTAATAAAATCGAATCGGGTATACGCGCGCCCTCCACGCATGGTATTGCGGTGCATTAAAATATAACTAATAAAAAGGGAAAAAATGTCTCATAGATTAACTTACTATAATTCTGCCTAAAAGAATTTCAAATGTCGCGGCTACTGAGGATTCCCTGTTGTTTTCTACTTATTTCAATACTTAAGATATTTGACAGTGGTTTTGGCAAGTGTACTTGACCCCCCTGTGTATTAATCTTAATCTCACGTGTAGGTTCTTAAACAAAGAAATAACTTATTTTTTTTCTAGCTCGATGGGATTCCAACAAAGATCATGATTTTTTTTATAACGTTTGTTTATGAAAATTAGGTTTGCTGTTATTTATACATATGCATCTCCACTAAAGAAATATGTCGGTTGAAATTCGAAAAAAAAAAAAGTTATTGGCATAAAAAGCAGTGTAGCGAGAAATAAGATATAAAAAAGATGAACTGTGATATATTATTAACGCATAAAGCTCTCAATGAAGCGAAAAAACACAGAAAGTTGTCTAGACATAATTTACTTATCCAAAGGCCATGTAGCTACATAGTGCGTCAGCACGAACAATACACATAAAAAATATACTTATATTCGCTAGCCCTATTACAGTGGTTCTCAAAGAGAAGTTAGCGTCTGGTGGGTGGTGGAGTGGTCCAAAATGCAAGTCATAAAAGCGCAATGTTACAGCCGAGTCCATACAAGAGAACAGAACAGGTGGGGTAGGACCGGTAGGTGGTCCGCAGAAGTTCAAATTTGAGAACCACTGCCCCATTAGAATCTAGTATATTACAATTGATTTTTGATTAATATTATAATTCCTAATGTTATTTTTGCTTTTATACACGGATAGTTTTGAGAAATATAATTACGATAAAAATATTTACGGCTTTAAGGCTTAGGTAACTGGTAAAAAATAAGAAAGAAGACGAACATTATATGAATCTTAATTGAGCAATATCGCCCTCTCCTGTGGTGTAGCCACCCAGTGGCACAGCAGTATGTCCGCGGACTTACAACGCTAGAAATCGGGTTTCGATACCAGTGGTGGGCAAAGCACAGATAGCCATTTGTGTAGCTTTGTGTTTAACTACAAACAACCTGTGGTGTACCGATAACGTCCAGTGACTCTTTCTTAAATACAAAACGAAAACTTCAACTTTCTAGTAATTAACACAACAACACAATCACATTAAACTGATTTATATTGATTACGTGCTTCATGCACTATTTAATAGCTAAAAATCCTGACTTAGAAACATTACGAATAAAATTAGTTCGCACGCACATACTTATTACGATGTTTTATCTTAGTTGTGCCACGATTACATGCTAACTAAATGCAATCGTTAATTAGCTGGCTTTCCTAGAATTCCGTATTGTAGCTATATCTACATAATAATATATACCTTCTTGATAAGTTAGTTAAATCGGTGTATAATTAAAACTTTTAAAGCGCACTCTGTTGGTGAACGTTGTTGTTCAGCGGATTATAGGTAATTTGATTTCAAGGACAGTACCATATATATGTATATACAGCATAAACAAAAAATATTGAATTTTTTAATATAAGTGATGCTCTGTAGAGAAAATAAAAAATATTAAACTCAGGGTTCAAAGAAATGAAATACTCCAACGTTTCATTACCAGAATTTTCAAGTCTATAGGGCGGGGACAATTCTTACATAAACGGGAGAAATAAAATTAGAACAATAAATAAAAAAATAAAATAACTCATAAAACTTTTATTAATCAACATGAACAAATAAAGAAAATAATGAGTATATTACACAAGTGCGGCACTAAAAAATCAAGTACATCTGATGTCAATCAGACGAGTATTAAATTCAAAATAATATGTCTATATATTAATATAAACAGATCCTGTCTACAAGAAGAATCGTTATAAACAAAGTGGTTATACTTCCGGGTGGATCCTCTAGTCTAGACTTTCAAAGTCAGTCATATCCCCAAGGGTAGAAAAGCAGATCGATATTCGTGGGCCGAGATGGTTTCCTACGGCCAATAAAACCCAGTCGCAACGTAAGTTTTTATTTATTTTATGTATCGACCAAGGCTATCCAATTTTTGTTCACGTGTGACCAACAGAAGTGTTGCTATGGGAACCGCCATTTTAAAGAAATGAAAGTTGTTTTTATTGCCGAGGACCGTGTATACTATCACTCAAAGGAAGACTTTAGGCCAAAGAGTGAAAACGCAGAGGATAGTGAGGCAAAACATTAACGTGTTGTATCTACCACGCTAATGAAAGAAGTTAAGCCTAAGTACGAAATCATTATGTCGGCGTTTCTCAAACTGCGGTCTGCGAGTCATGTTCGAAATTTCGTAAATATATTTAAAAAATTATGATTTACAGAATAATTTTTTTTTCTTTCGTAAAAATATATTTATATGAATTAAAACATTTAATTTCGGAATACAATTTTTCACGTACATGGAATATTTTTTCATTTTTCTTTGTTTCAAAACAAAAAACATCGATTGGTTCGGGGGGGGGGGCGAAAAAACAAAAGAAATTAAAAGGGGTCTTCGGGTTACTAAAGTTTGTGAACCGCTGCATTATATAATGATAGTTATGAAGTTGAAATCTCCATGTCAAGGTAAAGATACGATTTGTAATTTATGAAATTATTTAAACAAGTAGTTGCGCTAGTTGAAGGACTGGGGTTTATTTAGCAACTTGAGGAATAAATGTTCCTTAACACTGTCAGCTTGTTTTTACTGTCTTCATTTATTTATTCGCATTATGACAATAATTTTATTTATGCTAACTCATTAATATGTATATGAAAATTCTAGCTAGTCATGTTCACAACTATGCACTTAATCATGATTAATGGCCGATATGGGCCCTGTCATGGTCTGGTGGTTAGGACGCTTGACTCGCCACCTGCGGGTCGCAGGTTCGAACCCTCTCATTGAACATGCCGTCCTCTCAGCCGTGAAGGCGTTATATTGTGACAGTCAATCCCACTTTTTGCTGGTGAAGAGCAGACTAAGAAAAGACGGTGGATAGTGTTGACTAGCTGTCTTTCCTCTCACCTATCACTTCAAAACTAGGGGCGGCTAGGGCTGTTAGCCCTCGAGTTACGTTGTGCGAAATTAAACAAACAATAATTTAGGGATAGGAAGTTTGGGAAGTGCCAAATGTTTCAGTTTTTGCTTAAAATAAACACCGTTATGAAAAAAAGCAGAAAAGTACTTAGCATTTAAAGTACAATACAGCAATTATGTTAAGTTGGTTTGCTTTATAAGTTGTAATAATAAGTATTATTATTGCTTATTATATATATTCGAAAATTATCTAGTTTACATTTTACAAGACCCCCCAGTGGCACAGCGGTATGTCTGTGGACTTACAACGCTAGAAACCGGGTTTCGATACCCGTGGTGGGCAGAGCACAGATAGCCCTTGTGTAGCTTTGTGCATAATTAAAAACAAACAAACATTTTACAAACTCCTAGACATACTTATGCATTTATCTAAGCCACTATTTGACAAAAGTCTGTCTTTGTATCCTTCACTTATAACTGGCGAACCGCTGAACCTATTGTGACAAAACATGAAACTTGTCTTTGGGGTCTCCCCATGAGTAACAGAGGGGGAGTGTAGTCGAAGTTAGGATCTGACCCCCCATGTCTTCTACATGTGTTGAAAGGGTACGTCAGCTAGTATATAAAAATTTATATAAATGGTACTCTGTAATAACGAAGTCTTTACCTTTGTTTATCCTGCTACTGCTAGCCTCAAACTTATAAGGAATTTTAACACAGATTACTGTAATAATATATCCAACTAGTGCTGCCATCTAATGAGTGGTGCAATCAATACGATTGACGTCATGTGGCATGAGTTACTGTTGCTTCGAAGCGTGTGTACGTTAGTTTAGCAGGCGTAAATATATCATTTTATAATAAGTATTCGTAAAATTATGCTCTGTATTCAAGAGTGGTTTTATACTCCTTTTACAATAGAACAAAGGTCTCAAAAATATACAATAAACCAAAATATAACCCAATTTCTTTTTGCTTTTGATATTTTCTGGGCTATTTTACAACAAAACAATCTCTCACGAGAAGCGTAACGCATTAATTATAACGAAGCACGAACCGCGTATTAGTGTAATTGGCAAACGTCTGCAGGTTCAAGTGCTATTACTAACCAGGTTAATCAGAGTATGTAATGAATATTCACGAAATGGTTGTTTGTGTTCGATTTCCATCCTAAATTACAGTATGCAAATGAGACCGTTGCTGGGCAAATTTGCCTTACTAGAAGAGAAACAAAGTCCGGACCAAGTTTTGAAACTAATTTTAGGGCGTAGCACTTTAGCGCACAACCATTACAAACAGTGACCACAAAGAAGCACCAAAGATAGCTACGCGGGTTAATAAACAGTTAGAGAAATAATAGCATTTCCCTAAGTTATATAAGAATACAAAATTCAACCTGCTTCAGTGCAGCGACGAATGACATTTTTTTTTTGTTGTTGTAAGTATACATAAATTTCGTTAGTCAATATTAAATCATAAAAGGTATCGTTTTTTTTTAATGCAGGATGCCTTTCACGTGCTGCCTAACTAATAAATTTTGGAATAAAGTATGGAACGAAAACATCTTTGAAAATCAATTTTCCTTTTTGTTTTTATCCGAGTCCATGTTCCACCTATACATAACTTTGGCTTGAACAACTTATACAGCATGATACGTGTCATGCGGAAAGGGTAAGTGCAGGCTAACAAGGAAACGCCAAGAAAAAAAAAGAGAGTAAACTCTTGGCATGCATCATTTTCGCAACTGAGTGATAAGAAAAAAAGAACCCCGAACGACGACGACGACGAGGTCTGATATACATTATCTTTAAGTGGATGCAATATTATTTGCTTCGATGAATTTCGTTTATCTTGATTCGAGTTCCAACTTCATATGCACATAAATAAGATAAACTCTGGTATTAATTTACCTTTTAAGTCAAACAGATGGAGGGAGGAATGGGGGAGAGAACTACACATTACTTTACAAACACCTGCGATTGATCTGAGTATAAATTATTTTTATACGATTAGCTTTTCTTATCCTTTTCGTATTTCAAATCAAGTTATCCTTATGGAATAACTTACAAAAATATCCAAGACATCTTTCTACAAGTTTGATCTTTATTTGCCCTTCTGCAATACAAGATAATATCTTGTATATTTTCATCTTTATCGTCTTACGCAGTAGAAAAAAAAAAATAAAAAAAACGTTAGACTAAGCTCTTTTCATCTGCCAACGCATTTGAAATTATTAAAGACTCAGACAGTCTCTCAAACAACACAAAAAACCAGACAGTGAAAAAACAGTCGGCTTCTCCTGGTTCGATGTCTGTTTCATGTTGATCAGTCGCATGCTTTTCTGCCGCACAACCAGCCTATAGCTGCTGCATGCTGTAAAAACGTGTTGTTTTATCTTTCAGGAGGCTATAGATGGGAGCGATGTTAGAAAACATATTCCGGCTGCATATTTAATAAAAGTTCTTCCACTAACTTTAATAAATTAGCGTTCATAGATCCGTACGAAAAATTTGAAACAACAAGGAACAAAAACCTACATATTAAAAACAAAACAAAACAAACTAATTCCATGTTCCATAAATACGGTTTGCAGCTCCTCCTTACCTATAAGACCCCCCCCCTGATAAATCCTCTTTCTTCTTGTTGACAGGACACATTATTGCA
>NW_013667057.1:36671-45611 GCF_000517525.1 Limulus polyphemus
CGGCGAAAATCAATTGCAATTAAAATATTATATAATCACGATGTTCGTGCGCTCATTTCAGCTGAGGGATATAGTGCTGATTGGACACAATAAGCACGGATATGTGAAATATGAATAAAACAAAGTCTGTCTTGCTGGTTCGTTGACTGCTACAGTAAGTGGTTTTATTTGTTTTATGAGAATCCCGTCGTTAACCTGTTTTATTCCACTCTTAACTACAGTTGCTCGACTGATTACGCGACAACATTTCTTATTATATTGCAATTGGCTTATATGCATGACAATCCTGAAACGACAGGGGGAGCTGAAACTTTTAGCTGCAAACGTTGTAAGTACACGTTAACTTTTTTTTTTTCTTTGATATTTCAGAGCAACGGTTTTTTTTTTTAAGAATGTTATGCACGTGCGGGAAAAAATGTATTTAAATCACATTTTATTATAATTAATGATAATTATGACTGCTGCTGTGCACGTATCACATGCGCTGTTTGTATCGTCTATTTTTTTTTCGAATATCGTGTACGTTAAAACATTGTGACTATCTGACGAAAAGCTTCAGCTCGAAACGAGTAAATTTGAATGATAATAATAAAAAAACAAGAGCTGTGTTTTCGAAATGTTCATATTCTTTTTTTTTTTGTATTCTAGACAGAAATAGTTTAATTTTTTTTTCAACGACATATTTCAGGATTGTTTGTTTGTTTTAAAGCACAAAGCTACACAATGGGCTATCTGTGGTCTGCCCACCACGAGTATCTAAACCCGGATTTTAGCTTTATAAGCCTTATCACTGAACCACTAGGGAGGGGGAGGGACATATTTCAGGATTACCAAGTATTTACACTTTCTTTGTGTTATATATTTTTTTGGTCTTCAGAGGGTTATATTTCATGAGTGTTAAATATAAGGCCCACCAAGTGTAACTTTGCAATTTAAGTTAACTTGTATTTGTAATTTATATATTACACACGTAATTCATAAATGTAACTACTATTTGTAAATTAACAATCTGGCTGAGAAATATACTTGTTGATGTTTTAAATTACATAGTTTCTCTTTTCACGTAGATTTATAAATTGTCACTTAAACTTATAATTTTTAAAAATTATAAGCTTAAGTGACAATTTATAAATCTACGTGAAAATTATAAGTTTAAGTGACAATTTATAAATCTACGAGAAAAATTATAGGTTTAAGTGACAATTTATAAATCTACGTGAAAAATTATAAGTTTAAGCGACAATTTATAAATCTACGCGAAAAATTATAAGTTTTAGTGCACGTAGATTTATAAATTGTCACTTAAACTTATAATTTTTACGTATATTTAAAAATTGCCACTTAAACTTATAATATTGAGAAAGAAAAAAACAACACTAGATTCAGAGGCAATAAAATCTAGGAAAACCTTAATTTGATACAACGTTTCGGACCTAAATGTTTAGGGTTCAGGCCCGAAACGTTATGTCTTTCCTAGATTTTAGTACCATTGTATTATTATTCTCCAAACTTTGTATCAGTATTTTTTCGTTTTTAAACTTACTTTTGCATCTTCTGTGCGGTTTTTATATATATATATATAATTTTTCTGTCTGTGTGCATTACCACGTAAATTTATAAACCAACATCACGAGTAGAAAATCTTGTAGCTTATAAGATACGTTTCATAAACTGTCATGTTGTTTTAATAAAACGAATGAGAGAAAGTATATTTTTCAGCCAATTTACAACTTAGTTTCAAATGCAAAGTTAAAACTAGTGCTAAACTTGAGCAGGTGTGGTTGAAACAATACTTCTGTCTTTTCACTGTGATGCGCATAATGCAGGAGCTCGTTCATGTACACCTGCATCTACAGTTTGTACATTTACTATTGTTTACTTTTGTCTGAACTAAAACGCCAGCTATTGTTACTTAGATATCTCAGTTTTAATGCATGTTTTTCTTTGGAAGCTTTTATACGACTATATTCTCATTAGATCTCTTCGTTTAATGCTTTAATGAACGTAGACGTTATTCTCTGAATTCTGTGTCCTATGAGACACATACGTGTTATAAATATAAAATGAGAAGAATATTATTTTTAAGGGCGTTTATATGAAAATGTAAGAAATATTGAAGATAACACCACACAGAATTATACCTATAATAATAATAAAACAGTATACACAACGCCAGATAATTCAAGCTACTAATATAAGATAAAGCCCTAATATATGTGAATATCAGTTCCTTTCGTAGACGTAATACAGTTCAGAGCTGAACTGAAACTACACGTCATAAGTTACCATGCAACGACTGTATACTCGCAACGTATCACTTATTATTCTCCAAACTTTGTATCAGTACTTGTGATCAGAAATTGATTAACCCAGCATCTCAAGTATACAATCAACTGATCAGTTTACTCAGTCAATTCAGCCAAAGGGGGGGGGGGTTCCAACTCTTGGAACAGAACGATATATAGGACTAATTGTAATGATACATGTAATTTATTAATAACAGGTTAATTAATTTAATTAATATATTATTATTGTTTTAAAAAATATATTAATAACAATAATAAGGGATATATCGTTCCAAATTTTTATCAATGTTACAGAATTATAAATACTTATTTTAGAGCTTCGCAAACAGAGTATCATAGTCTCTGTACTCGTCTATTTGTTTTCGGTCTGATTCAATGGGGATCGTGATCACAGAACCCCACCCCCCGTGTCTACTCTTGATTCAGCTCGCACTTTGAAGTTTCTTGTTTAAATTGTTCACCCTATCACGTTGCACTGTAAACAAAACTTTTTACCATTAGTATAATTACTAGCCCACATTCACCATTACTTGTGTCACGTTTAGAGTAACCTTCGTTAAGCATGGTCTACCCATTAATACAGTTACTAGTCCACTGTACCAATCAAGGTACGTTCACCTTGACCTGTGTCACTTTTATTGCACCTTTTGTTAAACCTGGTCTAACATTCACTTGTTCATATTAGTATCAACTGACTTTATTATAAACTTTATTTAGTAAGCCTTTACTATTACTCAGGTTATTTATCTGACATGAAGTCACCATTACCAGTCTCTTTTACCATAGCCGTTCTTCAACTTCGTTTATCTTACAATGACCTTAGCTTCATTGGTCACTTGCTCGTTTGAAAGCTCTAATCCACAGTGTTTAGCATTATATTAATTCCTCTACCATAGTATCTTTAATTCACAAGTTTTACAACAGTCTTACTGTTTTCGGTCTTTAAAAGCCAATTAATTGCTCTCTATAACATTCTTAAGACAAAAAAAACAAACAAAAAAAAACAATAACGGGATTCGTCTGGGTTTAAGCGCTATTCCGATTTAGTGTTGTCTCAAAGATAAAATAGTCGATTTATGTTTTAAAAGTGGCATTGCTGTACACCGGTGTACTGGAATTTCTAGGCTTCAGTCCTGGTACAATAGGTCAACCAAATTAAGTCTATTTTCCGAGACTTTTAGGCATTGATAATTAGTCTAAAATCATTTTTCAAGACGCCTCTTTATCCCCCGGCACAGCAGCAAGTCTGCGAACTCATACCATTTAGAAACCGGGTTTCGATTCCCGTGGTGGGCACAGCATAAATAGCCCATTGTAATGCTTTGTGCTTAACTACACACAAACACTCATTATTTTTAAGAGTACGTTGCGTAATTATCTTAAAAACTAAATAGACGTAAATTAATCAGATCTAAGTTCATTCAGCACATACTTATAACTATTATTTAAAGAAATAACAACTTATAAACAGATCCCTAATATATATACATTGTCAGTGTTGTGCAATGCAATCAATTGGGTTCGTCATGACTGGCCGTTTTGTGTATGCATCTGACCGAGTGGAGGCAGGTGCGTAATTGACTGAATTACGCAATGACAAACTTTAAAAGCTCTGTATTTGTATAATTTAATTATACAACCTGTCCATGTTCCTCCACTTAATGAAATAGAAATTTAATACGACCGATTCGCTAAGGAAGATGAATGTCATTACAGAGACATAGCGTATATCCTCATTAAGGTTTATTCGGATTTTTTTTTCTGTTAGCGTGTATTTGGTTACCACCACTTCTACACGCCACTCACCTTTCCAGTCTCTTCAACTGTTTGTTCAGCTCACTTTGTTCATTAATCAGCTGCATCTGATGTGTAGAGAGTTGTTCCAGCTGTGGCTGGACATGGTTGACTCCAGAATAGCTCTGCTGTAACTTAGCTTTCAGCTCCTCCTGCTGGGCTCCTATGGCTTTCAGCTGCTCTCCTATTGCTTCAATTCTCTCCTGAAACGCGTGGATGGAACATTAATTTTATTACTTTTATTGTGACACAAGTACAGTTGGAGCTAGAAGCTTTTATGAAAGATTGCTGCCTGATTATTATTATTTTAAAAGGAAAACGCTCTGGGTTAGATAGCGAGATACACCAAGGATTCAGTATGGAGCTCGTAACGTCGTTCATTACAAGAACCAGGTATCTGGTATTTTAAGCATACAGTGTTTCTTTTTCTTGTTCCGTTTTATTTTCTTTCATTTTATTGTTACCTACTTTTACGAACATGGTGTTTCATTTAATTTTTCTCTAATACCTTTGACTTTTGCCAAGTACAGTGTTTTTGATGAACAACTAATCACTAGGCTTCGTTAAACATTGATAGACGTTGGAATCGGGGAGGGGCACGTTCCTCTCCCATAATTAAATTGGGGGGGGGGGAGAGAATATCATTGCACCCCAAACAAGTTTTACACGATCTTTTTCTATGCAGTTGGCTGACTTTGGCAACCAAAATGAAAGGAAATTGCCATTTCTTTAACAATTCTAAACATTACGCCGTTAATAAATTTTGTACATATGTATAATATGTACACTGGTTATTACCTGAAGCATTCTTATTATTTATATGAGTTACGATTTTGTAGCAAAACACAGCAACAATTGAAAGCATTATTACTGACTATCAGACAGTTTTTATTTATTTACGACTGCTTCCCCCACCCCACCAATGTTTGTCCGTTCCAATGAGCCTGGTCATACTCACCGTATCTAGGATGTGTCAGTTTCTATGCTGTTTTCTTCTTCTTAAGCCCACAGGGAGCTAAATCCGGGAAAGAGAGAAACAAGACTTAATTACCCACCTGTCGCTTCTTCTTCTCTTCCTCGAGCTGAACTTTATCAGTGAAGGTACCGAGACACGGGTCCAGTCTGGGCCGCTTACAGGAATCTTCGTCATATGATCTATAGCCCTGAGACCTAGAAGTATCATCAAAACTGATAATTTTGTTCAAGCTGCCGAAGACCGTGTAGACGAGCAGACAAACGATTTCAAAATTACTACCACCACCACCATGCGAGTCGTGTTTTGAGAAGACACATCATAATTAGAAACCACGAGTTAAATTTCCACTCAACGATATTTCTGTAATATTTTATTTATCGGCTCAAACAAAAAAAAAGCGAAAATGCCTACTTAACCTATGTACAGTAAGTAGGGAGATATAGTTAGCAGAAGGACGGAATTTTCTATGGAACGGTTAGCAGAATTTGTGTGTGTGTGTGGAACCGTTAGCGGAGAGGTGGGGTTTTGTGTGGTATAGTAAACGGAAAGATGGCATTTTTTCTTTTGTGGAATATTGAGTGTTTGTATATTATAAGCTAGACATCTTGTATAGTCACTTACGTGGAACTTTATTCGGGTGATAGAAAAACGTTTCAATACAACTGTTTTCCATAAAGAGCCCCCAGCGGCATTTCTGCGGATTTACAACGCTAGAAACCGGATTTAGATACCCGTGGTGGGCAGAGCACAGATAGCCCATTGTGTAGCTTTGTGCTTAACAATAACAACAAAATCCATAAAGAGGGCCAAAACTATCAATAGTCTATAAAACATTTAGTGTTAGGAGCCTGAGGAAGAGTTTAACCGCCTTGCAATAAATGCTGTGTTAGTTTTTACACTTTCTGCTTTTTTTCAAACTGAATGAAAACATAAAAGAGAATGAATGAATTATCTCGCATTTTAGCAAAAAAGGAGAAGTTTTCGTCATGAGGCCACAACTTAAACTTTTTCTTCCTTTAAAGCAGATGGGAAAGAAGCTTGCAGCAAATATAGCAACTGGAGGAAGAAGCGGGAGCACGTTTCTTAGCAAAATAGCAATGGTAGCGATTTCGGATCAACTTCTATTTAATTTTAGAAACATTTGTTCAAAATGTAACCCAAAAATCGTTTCAAAATTTGAAAATCACAATTATCGTTTTTTTTTTTATAAGTGATTACAAAATACTGAAATTGAAATATAGTGTTTTAATGAAACCAAACGCTAATAAGACTCGAGTGATATATATAAAAAATAGCAGTCTAACTTGTATTGCATATAGTATCAGTCACAGGCGGGATTACAAGAGTGGAGACAAGGAGGAGGAGTTGCCCCCTACTTTAGCCCCACTCCCCACATAAAGACATTTTTGTCCCATATCCTTCCCACCACCTCAGTACAACACAAAATCGTGTCATCCTAAAAATAATAATATTTTTAAAAGCGCTATAAGCGCACAATGATACTGTCGAAAGGATTATTTTACCAGATACATTATCTGGTGCTATAAACATTTTAAACAGAGATTACCAGTATATAAGCAAGTAGTTTATCCACCAGAAAACACGGTCTTTTTAAACCATTCATCCACAAGAACCGTTTTTGTATGTGTTTATAAAATTCCTGAGAGTCTCGTGAGTTGGTATAATTCACTTGGTAACGCTAGGATGGCTTCACATTTCAAACATACAAAAAAAAAAACCCAACAAAACTTACATCGCGTGAAAGTTGTGTGTTCAACGAATACACGAGAGATCCATAAATGTTGTTAATTTAAGTAAGCGCCATTAAACACCGCGTAGGTGTTACGTTTACTAAACGTCTCTTCTTAGACGCGTCTTGCTGTGCCCCTGAATAGTACACTTCTCGTGCAGAACACGAAATTTTTTTTCCTCAAACGATAACTAAGGATAAGGCACTGAAACTGGAAAGCATAAAAAATGTCCTATTGTTACCAGAGGAAATAGCTAGAAATATTTAAACAAAAACAATTAAGTTTATTTCAATTTAATTGAAACCTCATCAATATTTATCGAAAGTGTAACATGATATTTGAAACTGACTTTCCTTAGATATTTAATGCTCCTCTAGGTAAAAACAAAACTCTTGAAATATACGAAAATATCTATCGTGCTCTACACAACCCACAAAAAACTTTCGTGAAAAATTTCTGTATGTGTTTTTACCAAGAGAACCGGAGAGCTCAATACCTGGAATGGCCTTTTGAATACTGATATCCACTGTCTCGCACCACCTGTCGGGCTAAGGGGAAAAGCTCGTCTCTTCGGGTGAGAAGGGCAGGAACTTGCTTACATATCTGAGCAGCTGCTTCATTAACAGATACCTGGAATGTACATGTAATATCAAACTATCGATCGTCTCATAGTCTAAAAATTCGACCAAAGTTACAAAATCGAACTTGAACCCCGTCAAAAAATCGCTTGTAATTACCATAACACTTATATCTACATGTATTTTATATTATCCAACTTCTGAAGGCTAATCAGTAGATTTGTTTTAATTAACCACAAGAATAAGATGAGTACCTTACAGTGAATAATAAACTATAAATTTAAATGTACAAATATGGTGTCTGTTTTTGTTCAATACTAACTACGTTTCACGTGAATGGAAAAGTGCTTTTGTGAACTAACAGTCCACTTTTTAGACCCAAACTAACTGATTAACAAATATGGTGTCTGTTTTTTGTTCAATACTAACTACGTTTCACGTGAATGGAAAAGTGCTTTTGTGAAATAAGAGTCCACTTTTTAGACCCAAACTAACTGATTAAAGAGAAAAACACGAATGAGCTTCGTTTGTTTACAGTGACGATCAGATTCCACTATTCAACCTGATAAAGGTAGATGGTGAGTACTGTCGACTAGCGCCCCCTCGGCCTTAAGGTGTACAGCACTGTTTTGCGGCAACGATTCGCGAACCGTGCTCTCTAGGGTTCACAGTTCAAGCATTCTAGCTACTAGGCTACGCCCGGCCCTAAGCAGTAACTATTCTTTCCACACCTTCTTACTGCTGTGTAATGTATGATACTAACAATTTAACTTACTACAACGTACAGACGTGCAATTGTAAGAACATTTTATGATTGAACAGATATAAAGCTATAAGTGGTTAGCTTTTGTTTTCAGTACACTTGAGCTACATTTATATAGCCTTTTTTTTAACTTTCAGAATACAAAAGCCAACACTTACAACTAATTTCTATGAGCATGCAACCTAGCTACACCTGGTCAGTATGTCAGTGTAAAAAGATACAAATAAATAAAAACAAATTAAACAAAAATTAGATAGCGTCATGAATTATGCAATTAACGTTAAAGAGGAAAATCCCATTAATGAGTCACAAACGAAAGCAGACGATTTTTTTTTTACAGACCCATCTTTATTTTGAAAAGCTTTTCACACTGAAGTTGTAAAACAAAAATACGTTGTCATTTAGTATTAAATTGTAATATCAAGAAAGGCCTGTTTTCAGTATTACCGTATTTTTCGGTGTATAAGACGCACTTTTTTACCCTAAAATTTGATGTCAAAATCTGCTTGCGTCCTTTTCACCTAAGGTATGAATAATATATATGTATATATACGATATACACAAGCCATGTGTAAATATATTTAAATAGCCATGAATAGTTTAGTTCAATTGAATGTGTTATTTATAACAATAGTAGTTTTTTATTTTAAAAACATAATTATTTATAATGCTCCATAAACAATAAACAATAAATTACAGTGAAAGCAATGAAGATTTTGTAGGTTTTGAACGAAACTAAATAACAGTAAACCTTTTTTTTGATTTACGGTAT